>NW_027110876.1:0-4868 GCF_000696795.3 Halyomorpha halys
AGAAGTTTGTCGGGGGGTGCGGGCAGCAAAGAACAACATAAATAAACAAAACAATATTTATTTATTTTATGCCGACGTTTCGACCTGAGTTTCAGGTCTTCATCAGGGGTAGTGGCGTAGAAGGTAGGCTTGGAACTCGATTCAATAAAGAAACAAGATTTATCTTTATAAATACTTGAAAGGAAATTATTCCTATTTTAACTTCTTCAGAGTTAAACTTTAAATTTAAGTTATTACACAGTTGCAAGGCAACCTTCTACGCCATAACCCCTGATGAAGACCTGAAACTCAGGTCGAAACGTCGGCATAAAATAAATAAATATGGTTTTGTTTATTTATGTTGTTCTTTGCTGACCGCACCCCCCGACAAACTTTTCCAATCATTAATCTACGGTCAACTATCTACACCTCATTAGAACATAATGTAAAGTAGAGTAAATTTACTAAAATATTTGTCTTTCAATAATTCCTAAGATAAAGTTTTTTTACAAGAAATATTTCATTTTGAAAATTCATTAGGGACTTTATTGTGGGAATCTACGTCTCAGGAACTATGAGACGTACAGATACCTATAAGCACTCAAGTTAAAGATGATTTAATGTGCTATTAATATAGTTTATAACGTTTATCTTTCTAGGAATAGTAGTTTTCATGATGTTTGCTAAAATTTTATATATATTATAATTATAATTGTACAATATAATAGAAATGAAAGTTATTTTTCTAAAAATGTCAATACAACTTCCTACAAATATTCCTATTATTAAAACCAATGACTGTCATAGTTGAAAAGGTCAGTTTTATTTTTAGATCTCGTAGATTATCGCATTTATCGAGATATTTGCAGATTTGTGTTTGTATTGAGTTTATTATAGATGAATAGGAATCTATTTTGGTTCTACTTTGAATCTATTTGTATCCAATCATGAACTAAATCTTTATGTAACGATTTATGTAGGAGGATTTGTTAGCTTCGTCGAACTCGACCTTTTGCGTTATTTTAGATGATTCTAAAATTAGAACTAAAATTAGATGTAAAATCGTATATATAGGTTTGAGGTTTTAAAATTGTATTGAAACTGATCAGCATAGACAATTAAAAGTCGGAATTGCTGTGTAATATTGATCGAATGTCATTGTTAAGACCAATTTATATGCTATCAGAACTTTAAAAACAAGATATTAAGAAGAAAAAATGACTTCTATTTAAAGATTAAAAGAATAAATTTTGTAATTTTTTTAATATTACAGGAAGGGGAAAGAAAAAAAGGAATGAATTGAAATATTTGTATTTAGTTTATAGACTGAAATTGATTGTAAAATAAAACTGTGGGGGGGGGGACTGTTTTCTTTCTATTTTATTATACCATGTAATTATAGGTAATTTATATACGTGGGATCACGGATTGATTGTATGCTGTGTAATGTAGCAGCCCGATGTATTTGGGCAGCATGAATGAATAAAGTATTTCTCTCTCTCACAATTGTAAATCTATGGGAGGAGTTGTGTATTTAACATACAATACCAGAGCCCGGTAGAAAAAAGTCATTCAACCCATTTTTGATTACTTTAATGAAAACTATGTATAGCCACTAGTCAAAATTGATGGGTCTGCTAAGTATAGTTGTAGGGAATACAAAATGGCGGCTGTTTCAAAATGTTAAAAAAGTAATAAATATTAAAAATATCTACAAATATAATTATAAATGTATCATGTTTATAGCAAGCTAATACAATTTCATACACCTTTTTTAATAAATTGCTTTTCTCGCTCTTCTCTCGTTTTTAATTTTTTTTAATATATATAATGGAATTAGCATCCATTTTTGCATCGACTTTCGAATAAAGCATCGATTTTATAGAATATGAATTACAAGAATAATATTTTTTTAATAAATAAATTAGACGAACAAATATTATAATAATTGGTACATAAGCCCGGTGGGAAAAAATCAGTTATTTCACCCCAATTTTTTATTACTTTAATGAAAACTACGCATTGTTGCTAGCCAAAATTGATGAGTCTGCTTAGTATAGTTAGAGGGACTACAAAATAATGGCTGTTCCAAAATTTAAAAAAAAAATTAATTTTCTATTCGGAGCTCCATATCTTTGAACCAACACTAGAAAACCTAAAAGTACTTAATTTAAAGTAGATTAAATTTGGTAAAGTATGAGCCCTAACAGAATTGTTATTCGGGAGATACAGTTTTTCAAAAAGCAATATTTCATGAAATATGTACCGAAAAATCAGTAGTCAGTGAATTTATTGTAGGAAATCTTTATCTCAGGAACCATGAGACTTACAGATGTATATAAGCACTCATATTAAAGCTAGTTCAATGTGATATAAATTAATTTATCTTCGTAAAAGCAGTAGTTTTTATGATAATTGCATATGAATACGAAATTTTGTCCGAAGAACTTAGAAATCAATTTATTTTTCCAAATATCATGAAAACTACTATTTTTATGGTGTTAGGTAGTGATAAACTACTTTATCATATTTGAGGTTTGCCAGACATCTCTGCGGCTGTTTCCTGTGATATATTGTTTCATAAATCAATAATTTTTTTTTTTAAATATGAATGGAATTTTTTGATACTTAGGACGTAATATTTCTTTTATTTTCTGTGTGTGAGAAATGTAAATCAGAATACTAGCATAAATGCTTTTGGCGATCTTAGCTCCTAAATTGTTTTTACTTTATTTTTTATTATTTTGTTAATCTTTTTCCCTTTTCTCATGGCTACTAACGTTGTTCTTTGACTCTTCACACTGCATATAAAGTAGGCCAGTACTAATAGCTTTATTGGATTCAACAGTTGGCAGATACACGTCTATACCCAATGGTTGTCACCCTGACGCCTTCCGTTACAAGATCCTCTTTTGATCGTGTATGGCTATTTTTTTTTTAATTAAAAATACATTTTTTTTAAACATTCTTGGCCGGAACAAAGTTTATATCCGTCATTTCCACCCCTTTCGTAGCAACAAAATAATAAAAAAATTGAGCATTCCCTGGTCTTTAATCATTTTTTTTTCAACTTCAACTCCAGCATACCACTGTAAGCAAACCATTTGCGTATTTCTCCCCCAAAAGGAAACGTCGGCATAAAATAAATAAATATGGTTTTGTTTATTTATGTTGTTCTTTGCTGACCGCACCCCCCCGACAAACTTCTTCAAGCATTTGCGTATTTCTTCAGTTACATTTTTTTTTTTCGATTAAATTCTTAACATTAATAGTATAATATTGGTAAATATTAGATAGGTTTATAGTACCTGTTTATTTATTAAATAAATCAAAACTTGTATCTTTTTTTGTCTCAACACTTTTTATTTCAACAGTCCAACGTTTCGGCCATTTTAGCCATCCTCAAGGACATCTGGTATCATTTGGTACCACAATAAATGGTTTGTGTATATGGTAGTGATTTGGTGGATAATTTTAAAATAAGAAGATTTAGATATTTATGATTTTAAATTAAAAAAATAGGTTTTTTACTCATAATTAATGAATGACCTGGGCAGAATAGCCAGCAAAAGAAATTTTAAATTTAATGTGAGGAAGAATTTATTATTGAAGATGTCCTTGAGGATGGCTAAAATGGCCGAAACGTTGGACTGTTGAAATAAAAAGTGTTGAGACAAAAAAGGATACAAGTTTTGATTTATTTAATTAATAATTACCTTGTCTCAAGAAATTGAAATAATATAATTAAAGTACCTCTTTATATTTGTAGATTAAAATATTACTTTTTTTATGTATATAATTATATGTTTATATATACAAGCATCATTATTTACTGATATTGAAGAAACATAAATCTTTTCTTTTTTTCTTGAGGTCTAATGGTATTCTATCCATCTACTCTTAATTTTTACTCTCATTTTAAAAATTTTAATATTCCAGTCCACTATATTTTAAATAATGTAAAAATTTACAATGAATATAAAGGGGAAACAATGGTAGAGGGGGTTAATCTGTCTGAATATAAAAATAGCACCGCAATTATTTAAGCATGCTAAGCTAGAAGAGGAGGGAAAAAAAAGTTGGCAAATTAGGGAAGAAATTTCTACTATGAGTAATGAGCTTGAAGAACCTTAATCGCCTCGAATGAATTGCCCTACAAACACAGCCCCTGTTTCACATTAAAATTTCACCCCAAAAAGGGCTGGCACTAATTTTATTTTATTTTATTTTCATCACAACAAAAGCTCTCTAAATGATATGTTTTTAATTTAATTTTTATTTTATTATTTATTACCTACTTTACGGTTTATAAAGGTGTCTTCATAAATTTTAATATTGTATTTTTTTCTGACTCTTAATGTCTTTTATTAGAACAACATTGTCCTACCAAGTGAATTTGTTGACATATTTACATATTCCTTGTTATATTATATTATACTGATACACAGGGAGCGATGTGACTTACTAAAGCACTGTGCTACTAACTCCTAGCAATCCGGCTTTTTTTATTATTTATTCTGTTACTGTTTCCGTGAGTCAACCCTGTGGGTTCAGGAGCCCTCCGAGATCCACCAAGCCTCTTAAAGTTAAGGGTACCTATTAGAGATAAATTTTGGTGGTCGAACGTGATTCCAAACATCTACTTGCACAACCTTTGGTCTAGTAACAGAACTTACAGAGTACCCCATCCTTATCTCTGGATGGGTTGTAGCGATACAGTATCAGCAGCCATTTTCTATGAATTATCACTCCCTAATCATACTGTTTTATTTTGTTACTATAATTGAATTCTTATATATTTTTCTATAGTTAAAAAAATTTTCATACATAAATATAAACTTCTTCTTTCATTTACCAATAGTAATATTGATTTTTTTTTTTTTTAATAT
>NW_027110876.1:10408-15336 GCF_000696795.3 Halyomorpha halys
AATCGACGAGCAGTTTCCTGTCTTTTCAGTCTTGTATGAGGATTCCATGTCAGCCGTTTGGACATATTTAGTCCTAAGTAACGGATCTGTTCAACAGGATTAAGTGGGGTATTATTAAAAGAGACTGTGGGGCAAGACGAAGGGTAAATGTGATTAGGTGAAATTTATTTGAATTAATTTTAATCCTCCAGTTTTGGCACCATTCTTCAAGGTTGGTGATGTGTCAAAAAGTTAAAAAAATTATTCGGAAGTCCATGTCTTTTAAACTACCTATAACATTAGAAAACCTAATTGGACACCATTTAAAGTAGAGTAAATTTACTAAAATATGAGCCCTAATGGAGCTGCTTACATTCAGTAGTTTCGGAGATACAGTGTTTTATGAAATATGTACGGAAAATTAGTAGTCCGTGAATTTATTGTTGGAAATCTTTATCTCAGAAACCATGAGATGTACAGATGTATATAAGCACTCAGATAGAAGCTAGTTTAATCTGATATAAAGTAGTTTATAACATAAGAGCCCTTACGTTGAATAGTTAAAATGCAACATTTCAAAAAAAAAGCACTGAAAAATCAGTTAGTGTATTTTGAGGGATCTATATCTCAAAAACCATTCCACATACAAATGTCTATTAACATTCGGTTAACATTAAAGGTTGTTTAATGCACTTTAAATGATTAATGATAATGCACTTTAATTAGGGGTATTCATGATCTTTAGTTTAACATGGTAAACTAAAGATCATGAATACCCCTAGTATATAATAACCAACACCTCGAGTATAACGGGACTAAAAAAGCCTAACCAACAAATCTCGTTAAGGTTTGTCTTATATCATTCAAATTGTATGGAGTGCGCCTTCAACCTAAGATCAGGTTACTACGTTACTTCACTTTCGAATGGCTGGATGTATATTGGTTGTGGACTGTAAGAAATTAATTGAATGAATTAAGACATAGGTGATAGAAAGAGAATTTATTTATAGAGGTTGGTTGAACAAGAGAGATGAATGTTAAATATTATAACTATTGTAACTACAGGTATGAAGGGCCTGAACAGAACATTTATGGTTGAGGCAAATGAATCTAGATTAGGGGGCAATGAAAACTGCAGATTGGTGACGATGATGGATAACTTACTCATGCTTTATTTTGCCCGTCCTCCATGTCCCTCCATCTACCCTCTCCTCGGCTATCGGAGGGAATTTTCCCCAATTTTCTATACTGAATATGAGTAAAGAAAGGAAAACGGTCGAATGCTGAAAGAATGCTCGCTTGCGAGTGAATGCCATTTGTTATTTCAGTACTGGTATTACAATCACAAGTTTCCATATGATTAAGGTTTGATTCGAATCTTCTGTTTAAACGGAACACAAATATATGTTTGTATGTTAGCTTTAGGCCTTCATTTATAGATAAGACCTTTAATGATCTTGATTGTTTGCTCAATCCTTTCTGTAATCTTTAAAAAAGTTATATGTAATATTATTTTTTGAAAAACTAACTTATGTATTATTGATATATTCCGATTTAATTGCATCGGAGCTACCTTTCAACACATTACGGGCCTGATGTAGAGTTGATTCTGTTTGTTCAGTAATCGGCTTGTACCAATTAGTGAGTTTGTAATTCGAAGCCTGGCCTTGCTATGAATATTGAGGCTATCTGGGAAGCAGTTTAATAGCCAAGAGGGGGGGGGGGGAGAGCGGACAGCGATCTACCGAGTCAGTGTTTGCCTCCTAATTGACCGCCAGGTAATCAGTCGTCGGCCAATGTTTAAGTTTATCCTGCCCCCTCTGGTGGTCCTTCCCCCCCAAAGCGAGTCGAGGATTTGATTAACTCGCCACCGCGGCGAAATGGAGCGGGAAGGATGGGGGGCTTCAAATAGACCGGTACCCCAATCGTCAGGGCATAATCTAAATTATTTGAACTGGGAGAATTGTGTCAAACACTAGACCCTACCCACCTCCTCTCTCCCCCGGCGAGAAATGATGGAGCAACTTTCTAATTAAATGCAAACAATGATAAAGGTTTAATAATAAAGGATCTTTGCTCTTGTGGCGAGATGGCTCCCTTGTACAGTCCAGTCAACAAGAATAAGATTATGAGAACGAATAATGAAAAAAATAAAGTAACCTACACTAATTTATTATTAAAATAGCATCCCTCGTCGTGGCTCTTAAATTTATTTTTATAATTTTATTTATTGATAAATTTTACAATATGCCACAACATTGTTAGGCAAAAATATGAAAAAACAATTCGCTTAAAAAAAAATAAAATCACTATATGTTTATAAACAGAAAGATAAATAAAATTAACGTACATGAAGAAAAAGAAAGAGTAAAATTTTCAACTAATATAACAATAAAAAATAGTCACTAGTTACATTTACTCTATTATATACAATATGTACGCTCTTGCCCTGAGAATCCCCGAGCCCAGTCTATCCTCACGGAGCCCTCTCACTGGTTATAAATGATAAACTCCTAGGACAAATAACTAAATATAGAACAGCAAAAATGGTTTTTTCTACAATTAGGTATTTTTATGAAAACGTTTAAATTGCATGAAGACGGTTTGGATGGCGGTGAAAGAAGGTACACAAAATCGCGGAAAAAAATATTTATTTGCTGGGCTAGATGAATAAGTCGCGTTTAATTTTGTTTGTATAAATAAAATATATAGTGCCTAATGGAAAACCGTGAAAAATGTCAAATCCTAGTTTTTTAGGTCCTCTAGGTCGAAATGACCAAGGTCTGCAAAATGGTCGATTCTGCTCGAATCGAAAAAAAAAATTAATATATATATTGAATTAATAAATATTTATTTTTCGCGTTTCATGATTGCTATGACAATACTCAGTTTTCATTTCACTTATCTATGAACAAAAGGATCAATTTTAACTCGAATTAAACTCTTACGTTGTGGGATGCGCGTTGCGTACTGGTACTAGACCAACGGTTGTGCAAGGAGTTGATTTATACATAAACATGTTCGATTTTTGTCCAATTAAAGGTACCCACTTCATGAGGCTCCCGAGCCAACAGGGCTAACTCACAGCTACAGTGAAATAGAAAATTATTGTCTGCACAGCCGGATTTGAACCCGTGCGCTTTGAGTTAGTACCACAGTGCCTTACCAATGAGGTACCCACTCCCGTAATACAATAAAAGACTAATTTTAATAAATAGGGATCATTTTATTGTTACGGTTTTCATCTTCAATAACAGAGATATTCGCTTGAAAAATGGGCATTATTGTTGCACTATAGAACGGACCACATAGTGAGAGAGGGGCTGCTGGCTTCAATATAAGTCTAGAAGTTAGTGGGGCTTTTATAGTCCAGATAAACTGTGTGTATTTCCAGCGATAGGGTTCCCTTATGTTCTTGTTTCTCCTTAGAGTAGCGGAGTATTCCGGTCTATACTCCTTATTGTTATAAGAGTTTCCGGGGTCATTCAACCCTAATAAAATAACATAGAATTCCTGTTATATACTCAAAATTATCGAAAATTTGCTGAGCGATTCTTCGAAATTTATTATTTCTAACTATATTTCACGTTCATGTAATAGACAATTATAAAACAAACCATTATTTTTAATGAACGGTGTCGGAATACTTCAGTTTGAACCTTGTTAAAGAAGATATTTTATTTTATATTCATCTCTCGTCCCATTTTTTCCCTACAATTATCCAGAACTATTATTTGCTCATTGTTATGACGCCTTTATTAGCGTAATCATGGGACGTTTATTTTTTACGTTTGTTTTATTTTACTACATCGATCAATTAAATTAGTAAGTGTTTTAGTAATAGTACTGAAAAAACTTTAAAAAATTTCCATATCTATCTTAATGTTTTAACATGGGCTCTTACACTAAGGAATGGGCAACGTCTTAAGGTTTTCGAAAATTAAGTATTACGCAAAATATTTGAACCGAAAAAGGATGAATTAACGGGAGAATTTAGAAGATTACACAACGCTGAATTAAGGGACCTACACCCGGTAAATATAATTCAGGTTATAGCATTGCGGCGTATAAGATGGGCGTGTAAGGTTGCAGAATTTAGTAACGAGCGGATCCCTAAATTGTTAATAAACATTGAACCAACGGGTAGACGCCCGAGAGGTTGACCGAAACGTAGATGGGAGGATTGCGTTAAAACAGATTTAGTGAAATTGGGTTTGGATGAGCATCCCTGGAAGGATGTAGCAGAGAGCGTTTGGTAGTATCGGCATTGAACCTTCGGGTTCGTTAGGCCTTTATTATTATTATGATTATTATCATCTTAATGTTTTAAGCTAAGATTATTGATAATTACAGAACTGATATTTTAATAAATAAAAAAAAACAAACGAAAAAACAATCAGTCCCAGCATAACTATGTATCGTAGTCCTTTTAGTATTAGTATTCAAATATTCATTCATACAATATATGCAGGAATAAAATTTTAAAAAAATGTAAATGAGAACAATAGTACTCAGTGATTTAAAACAAAAAAATAAATAAAAATCATATTAATCAAGAAATTTATTTATAAAAGGAAATGTAATAAAATAATCCATAATAACAAGACTATGAACATTTTATTTAAGTAATAATGAAATAAATACAGATCGGCACTTATGTAAAATATTTTCAATCTGGTGAACTCCGAGCCAAGCCTTGGTACTCCCGTGTGGAAGGCAAAGCATGGTTCCAAGAAATCCCAGCCGCACCACTAGCAGGGTCAGATGTACTGTGAGAAAAATAGTTCATTTTTTATTTTTTATAATACTAGTTAATTCTGCAAAAAAAAAAGCTATATAAGATATATTTTTATGTTTTATCGCAAAAATCGACTAGTCCTTATTTTAGATGCAAGCCTACCTTGTCTTTATTGAGTTGCTTGCCTACCTTCTACGCCATAACCCCTGAT
>NW_027110877.1:0-1325 GCF_000696795.3 Halyomorpha halys
CTACAACCCATAAAGTATTGTTTCTTGAACAACGATTGTGCAATAAGTTGATTCGATTATGATCACTTTCAAAACCTGGATTCTCTCCAAATTAATATTATTATTGACAAATTTGCTATATTAAACTAAGAAAGGTTATTTTTATTTTATTTTAAAATGATATAATTGTAACCGATCTAGCCCGAACCCGATATTATTTCTTCCATAATAAACTCCTTAACCACCCAAACCCACTAGTTTCTAACCTTGCTTCCTCTTCCATTCCAAGGCAATCCTCCGAGGCGCCTGAAAAGAAGATGGCCTCGTGACCTTATATTGTAAACTGTTTTTAGAGTCCTACTACTGGGTAGTTTCTCTACATGCTGTCTCAAATCATTATGTCATTATGATCAAATTTACTTGTTATATTTTTTATACAGTTGTAAATATTAATAAATAAATTTAAAAAAATGATATAATAACTGTAAGCTGTATACTGTTAAGATTTTTGTGAATATAATTCTATGAAATCCACTTTCTCCATTAACATAGATCGCTCCTGAGAGCTGAAAAAGGGATTGATACTATTGTATTATATATAAATGTATGATGTTAAACTGTTTGTTAATTACAAATTTTAACCTTCACCCAGAAAGCACATTCCCTAAAGATTCATTAAAAAATTTATGAAATAAGTGATGAAAAAGTCTTTAATACCAAAAAACATCGATGCGAAAAAAAATTCAGTTTCTAGGTTTTACACCCGCACGCCTCGTCCAAAAGTTAAAGATATGAAATAATATAGAAAAATTATTTTTTTTTAAATTTTTATTATAAACCAAAGAATAACAATATCTTCGACTCAATCAATAAGGAAGACCGATATAGTTTGTTCGTAAAATGACAGTTGACTGAAAATAAACAAAATATTATATTTGACGAAGGGTTTCTGCACATATAGGGGATTTGAATATTCTGCTCTCACACAATCTTCAAAATTTACAAACTGTACAAATGTGACCGTACCCAATCCAAGCATTTTTGCATTGTTTATTAACATTTTTTGAGGGGGAGGGAAGTAATAATTTTTAATTGTTTTATTTATTCATTTTAATATGTTGACCTCTCTATTTGTGTGTTTTAACGTATTTATTCATTAAATTATTTTACTTTATTAATACTATTTTTTTTTAAACTTATTTATCCATTCAAGTGTTTCCTGTAACCGGTTTTTTTAATTATATTTTCCTTTTAATCTATGTGTTAGTCTTATTCCCGTAAAATGTATCTATTTGTTTGTTCTTGGTAGACTGATCTACTGCTGTGACTATGAATGATGGTCTGAT
>NW_027110878.1:0-1133 GCF_000696795.3 Halyomorpha halys
GAGAGAGAGAGAGAGAGAGAGAGAGAGAGAGAGAGAGAGAATAATATTTAAATAATTAAATTAGACATCCGTCAGATTCACTATGGAAAATATAAAATACAAGTTTAATTGTTGCACAACTTCTCTAAGGTGTAACAACTCCGAATGGTTATTGTACAAATCTATTAGAAATCTTAATTTTGCATTTCACACCTTAACTAATTCCACACTTTTGCGGGGATTAAGTTATTACATCGACCAAAGTTGACCTCATTCAAGATCTAACCCTTGGAATAACTATTTATATTTTCAAAGAATTGTATCCCTGTCTCTACTCTGCAACTATTAGTAGTACACTAATATGACTAAATCAGTGACGATTTTTTTTCAATTTAAATTTTACAAGATGGGATACTCTGGATAGGAGTATTCCGAGAACTGGGAACCACTAGAGAGCATGACCCGCAGGAACTTATATACGAAAACTTGGGCCATTTGTCGTCCCTGGGGCATTGTGGCCGAGGCTAGCGTTATTGCAGGACACTAACTCAGCCTTCTGTCCCCACCAGGGCTCGTCCCGGCTTCTTATATCGTCCCATTGTAGGTTCCTCCTCTTCAGGTTAGTGTCGGGCTACTTACGGCAAAACTAGAACCTTTTTGAATACTTCGGAACCTATGACTTGAATTCCGATGCGTGCGAATTCAGGTATTGTTAAATAAAATAAAATAATAAATCGGTTGTTGAGCAATACAGTTTCGAAACTTAAAAAATTACAATTTTTGACATTAAATAACCAATCGATAGTACAAGGATTCGCGGAAGCGGTGAACTTTTATATCAAAATCTACCCTGTAGAAGGTGATGAGTCCTAATACAATAAGAGGGGAAATTAAACTACGAGTATACATTTGTTTAGGGGTGGGAGCGGCGCTTATCAATTTTCGTCGAACCAAATTAAGTAAAAAAAAAAAAAAAAATGAAATTTGTTGTAATTTATAGTTTTGTAAAAGTTTCCTCTTCTTGATATGGATAATGAATCATTCGCCACTATGATTCAAAAAAAGAGAAATATTATCATGTATAGAAACGACTTTTGTTTGTATATATCTTTTGTTTGTATATATTTTAAGAGTTTTTTATTTTTTTTTATTTT
>NW_027110878.1:5168-5651 GCF_000696795.3 Halyomorpha halys
CACTATCAGTTAGACCATTCTTAACCTTTTGTCTCTCGTGATGAACCATTCGTCTTGCCACTCTTATCATAAAATTTCTTTGATCCAAGAATGGTCGACATTTTTGCATGTCGACTTGACCCGTCTTTATAGCTAGTCAAGCCTGCGAGTCTGCCTTTTCATTCCCGGTGATCCTACAATGACCTGACAGCCATAAACAAGACCCTACAACCCATGCTGTTTAAGTTTTCGAATGATGGATTAACTCTATTATAAACATGTGTGTTGAAAATCGATCTTGTAAAGATTGAGGGAAGATTCCGAGTCATAACAGACGACCGAGCGGGGGAGTTTAGAGGAACGCTCGATTGATTCCAAAGAGTTCTGCATTATACACCGAAGAATATGGTAGTAACGAAAATAACAGGGTGTGACTATTTGCAACGATAGCAGTGCCAACTCCTTCGACTGTTTTAGAACCGTCTGTAAAAATGAAGTTAATAT
>NW_027110879.1:0-697 GCF_000696795.3 Halyomorpha halys
AGGAGTAAATCCCAAAAAGCTATAATTATAATTTTATAACACCCATCGTTCTCTAAATACATCTGTTCAGTGACATCCTTCCAAATCCAATTCTACTAAATAAGTCTCAATGTAATCCTCCCATCTACGTTTCGGTCTACCAATCGGGCGTTTACTCGTCGTTTCCGTGTTTATTGACATTTTAGGGATACATTCGCTACCTAGTCCCACAATCCTTTTCACCTCAATGCTATAACCAGAGTCATATTTACCAGTCATATTTTTTGCTTCAGGGGATTCATAACGCAAGATGAAAATTATTCTTTATAATATATTTTCAAAATTCCTTTGGATTATTATACATTATTGAAATAATTATTAATTTAATTATATCACGATTTGCACGTAAATCACGAACGATTCAATCGAGATCAGAGCCTTACCAATTAGAGATCTTTGTCAGTGGAGATGGATATCCCTGATTACTTCAATAAAAACTATGTATAATTAAGGCTTTAATTTGAGTGCTAATAGACATCTGCATATCACATAGTTCCTGAGATATAGATTTCTAAAAATAAATTAACTAACTACTAATCTTTCAGTACATTTTTAAGAAATGTTGCTTTTTAAAAAGCTATATTTCGAAAACTATTTAACGTAAATAACTCTTATAGGGCTCATATTTTAGCAAATTTACTCTTCTTTAAATGACGTA
>NW_027110879.1:1459-2803 GCF_000696795.3 Halyomorpha halys
ATACCGACATTAGTAGGGGTATTCATGATGATGTGTTAAATGTAAAATGTTTTATCATGTTAAATGTTATAAGTATAGAATCATAACCAGCCCTAGATAAAGTCATGTTAAATGTTAAATGTTTAAGAGCTCCTATCGGATTTTTAGAGCAACTTATTTTATAACCTTTCATTCCAAAACATCATGTTATTGTTTACTTCTAAATTTTGATTAAAGTAATTTATTACAACATGCCTGAATTGAGTAAAAATTGGAAGTTATGTGAACGTTTGGTTACTGAGTGTCTTGTTAATCTTTTAACTAGAGAGGAAGAGAATCAAGATGAGCTAATTGACAGCTGTCATTAGATTATTATTATTGTCATCCATTGCTTTATTAGATATAAAAACAATACTAACACAATCAAAATACAAAATATGAGCAAGTAACCTAACACGAACACAACAAATCGATGACGAGCTCTGCTGGTCTGTTGCGTGACGTAATTCTCCATTTAACAGACCTAGTAACCGACTCTCAACTATGTTGTAAGTAGCTTGGTAAAATAAGGAAATATTTCTCCATTTAACTTAAGATTTAACATGTTAAACTGAAGATCATGAATACCCCTACTATTTGGTCTAGATGATTGGTATTGAGTGAGAAGATAACAGGTGACCACAAGCGATGCTGGTTGTAATTATGAGAATTATATCTTTTATTTTTCAAGTTTTTATTTGTTTTTTTTTTAGTCATATTTCTTCTGAGATTTTATGAATCAAATGATAAAAATTAAAAAAAAAAAAACCCAGTTATTTATTTCCAAATATAGGCGCCGATCTCACCCACTGAATCTTAAAATAAAAGAGAAAGAAGATATGGAAGATGTTGCTTAATATGAACATAGTGAATCTTTAATTTGATACATAGTTTTGTCCGAACAACTAGAAATCATCATCTTATTAATTTATTTTGGTAACTATCATGAAAACTACAATTCTTACAAAGATAAACGTTATAAACAACTTCATATCACATTACACTAGCATTAATCTGAATGTTAATATACATCTGTACGTCTCACAGTTCCTGAGATAAAGATTTCCCACTAATCCCATATTTAAATTCATTAACTACTGATTTTTCGGCATTTCATTAAATGTTGCTTTTTAAAAAGCAATACACAGGTTCACATATTAGCAAATGTAAAAAAGTTAAATGATGTCTTCTGAGGTTTTCTGGTATTGCAAGTCTAAAAAAAATTTTTTTATCATTCTTAAACAGCCGCTATTTCCCAAAACAATACTTGGCAGAATCCACCTCATAACAGGAGAGGCCCCTGAAGAATATAATCACTATAAATTA
>NW_027110880.1:0-1503 GCF_000696795.3 Halyomorpha halys
TTATTTAATTTATTTAAACAGTTGTATTATTTGTAAAATGGGGATTGGTCCACTTGTTGATGTAGAGTCCTGTAGTTATTATAAAATATATATTCTACTGATGTGAGTTTTCGTAAATTAAAGTATAAATGTAATTAAAACATTTACATGTGTTACAAACAAGAATCAGTAAATAAGAAGTTTCAACCTTAGTTAACATTTTAAAGGAAGAATTCAATTGACACTTTTATGAATTAGTTAGAAAATAAAACTACAAGATATTTGTAGTGTATGTATTTTTTAAAGTAAACATTAAAAAATACATAAGTTTCTATTTACTTTTGAGATGCTCTGCTTGGTCATAAAAATTATGTATCAGGATATGAAAAATACATTTTTTCATAAGGAATTTAAGAAAAATAAATCTTGGGATTCGATATAGAAATTTTGTCAAAACTAAGAAGTATTTGATAAATAAATTAGATGTTGTTCTACTACCCCCTTATGGTTTGATATAATTGCATATTTGTTTATCATCGCTTAACAACAATCCTAACATCCTACATGGTGCAAATACTTAAATGACCTTATCCAAGGGCACGATTTCTACTAATTGGAACATTAGCATCCTTCATTAAAGTGTAGTAATATTTCGGACGAATTCATGGCCTTAGTGGTAGCCCCGCTTATAAAATACATTTGGCTTCGATTTTTTTTTCTTTTTATATTGTTATTTTCCATTTATTATCGTCATAAATAAGTTATATTGTTCTACTGTTTCAAAATTGTTGACTAAAATTGTTATGGGGACCTCGAAATTTGTTTTAGGATTAAATCTACTTCTACTTGGACTATTAAAATTGTTTCTAACAAGAAAATGAATTCGATAAAGCATAATAGAGGAATCGAGTCATGAATTGCGTTAATCCAAGTAAGAGACTGTGGTCGGTTTTCTGGGCATAAGTTTATTCAGACTACTGCAAAGAAAAACAAAAATCAGTCATCATTAAAAATATTATTAAATTGTTGCAACTAAACAAAGCTTTCATTGCGTTGATATTTTCTTTTTGAAATACATTTTATGGATCAAGAATTAGACAATCTTTTTTTAAAACCAGATGCTGAACTACACAAATTGTTTAAATTCGGATTTATAATATTTTGAAGATACGAGTGTATTTCAGAGCAGGTTTTCAGAATGTCAAAAAAATAAAAAGGATGGCAATATATTTTTTTTTATAGAAAAACTACCGTTGGGAGGAAGGTACGTCCTGTAGTCTCAAAGTGCTATTTTTCATAAAGTTATAGATATGTATTGTTAATATACAGTCAGTGAATTGAGCAAACGTGTTATCAATCGTATACTTTTGAATACCCCAATCATGGTTAGGCAGTATAGGACTCCAATGGGAGTCTTGGCCGAACTACTCAGTTATCTCAATTACAGTTACACAATTTGAGCAAAAAGTTGTACAATTATTTAATTTATTTAAACAGTTGTATTATTTGTAAAATGGGGATTGG
>NW_027110881.1:0-509 GCF_000696795.3 Halyomorpha halys
TAATATTATTGATATACTTCTTTTTTCAGGTTAAACCGACGTAGGAGAAATACAAAGGAACTATTTAAGACTGAAAAGAAGAATTAAAAAAGAACAATTGTAATAAAGTTCCGGGAGCACAACACCAGAAAGTGTTCACGTATTGCCACTAATGCATCCGTATTTCAATTTCAATGTTATAATAACATCTGATCCACTGATCATTAGCCTTAGGGAAATTCCCAAAAAGAAGAAGGGTCAATTGTCCACAGAGGTTTTAATGTTGATTATAGCTCCTACAGTAGAGCCCCGACCTTTGTCAAATCTGCTTCAAAACGAAGAAAAACTATCTGACTCATCTTCATCAGACGAATCAGTTTAATTTAATGGTTTTAGATTATTTATTCTATTTTTAGTCTTTCGTATCATTTTTCACTTGACTTTTTTCTTTGACATCAAGTTTTTATTTAAAGTTTTAATGTAATTAAATTTTACAAATTATTAGCGTTCTCAAAAAAAATCCCCCATAG
>NW_027110881.1:2817-3901 GCF_000696795.3 Halyomorpha halys
GAGACAGCACCGCTCCTAGCGCATACTCACTCGTATCTGTGGTAATCGTGAACTGCCGATTAAAATCTGGAAAATCTAGTACCGGCTCTTGCTGCAACCTCTCCATGCACCGTCCTCCATTATCGGGGTGACGATCATCTTCCTGCCTTTTTTGAGTAGGTTGTTAAGTGGAACGAGATACTCCTCAATTTCTGGAACAAACCTCCAGTAATAATTTAGAGTCCCCAACAACCTCCGAATTCCTTTTATGCCACTAGGTACTGCCATTTTCTGGATTGCTGAGACTTTATCCGGGTCTTCGACCGCCACCCGCCTAGAGCCGTGCAAGAGTAAACACCCACTGCATCGGAACCACTTAGTGACATCCAGATTGACTCATTTACATGGAAAGGATTCAAATGGATAACAGTCATCGACCTCTTTAGCAAGGTGGCCATGGCCCATCTGGCCCAAGATAGGACAGCGGAGGCAGTAATAGTCGCGCTGAGAACATGGTTCTAATTTTATTGGGTCCCTAGGCGTATTTCCTCCGACGGGGGTCGTGAATTCGATAATGCCACGATCAGGGGAGAGATGAAGGCGCTAGAGGTAAACTGGCATATTAACCCCAGGTCATCCTAAAAGTAGAGGGGGTATAGAACGACTGCATAGAACTCTGAGCGACCATTTGCGGGTATATCATGCCGATAAAGGGCTGGAGCCGGATGAGGCAATGGTAAGGGCGATAGCCGCGTATAATCACTCCATTCATACCACTACGGGGTTTTCACCTTTTGAAGTCCTCTTTGGCCTGCAAGGGAGACGAAGGAACTTTATGGACACGACGGAGAAAGCGAGAGGGCGAATAGAGAGGGAGAAGTGTCGGCGAGTGGAACGAGAGAATTCGAACCTTCGGGATGTGATGGGGGACATTCGAATTGGGACGGTCGTGTACCGCCGTTTAGGGTCCAACAGGAGTAAGGAATCTCGGCGTTATGAGGGGCCATTCTGGGTGATAACCATTAGGGAACATAACGTGGTGACCATTGAGAGTATACAAGAACCGAGAAAAAGGCGGACGGTTCACGTAGAACAATTAAGGTTC
>NW_027110881.1:10581-10953 GCF_000696795.3 Halyomorpha halys
AGAATTTTTTTTCTTTCATTCTTCTCATTGACTTATGACCAGTAACGGAATAGTGAGAAGAGCAGTTCTGAATCTGGAGAATATGAACCAAAATAACCAACCTCAGGCACCAGGTAGCCCACCTCCGGTGTAGATTCAGCCACTTACTGAAGTCTCTTTTAGCCCAATTTCATGCCACGACGCTTAAATGGATTAAGGTCCGTACGGCAACCACCCAGGTCCTGAAGAAGGCAGTGTCGGACCTAGAAAAATTCACCGGAGAGACCGGAGAATTAAATCATTTTTTAAAAGGAGGCGATCGTCTCATAGTAGGGGTAAGGAACTATCCCCATTGGGCGAATAGAAGCTAAGAAATCGGAGGATCTACTGGAT
>NW_027110881.1:14708-15024 GCF_000696795.3 Halyomorpha halys
CTAGGAATCGTGTATCTCATCGGAAATGCTCCGGCCCTATGTATTTGGAAGGCGCTTTAGGGTCCACACTGATCATAGACCGTTGCAGTGGGTAGAAAAATTGAAAAAGTCATCCGCGCGCATCACCAGATGGAAGGAGATCCTCAACCAGTATAAAATGGACACCACCTACAAGCCTGGTAAACACAAGTTGTTGCTGACTGGCTCTGAAATATCAAATTTGGAAGGCAATATCATACCTGGAACGGTTCACAGGCGAAGTCGGTGAGCTGAATCACTTTATTAAGGGAGGCGACCGAGTTATAGAGAGACTGGA
>NW_027110882.1:0-323 GCF_000696795.3 Halyomorpha halys
TTATATAGAGTTTCTATATTTTTTTTATTGATGCAATCATTGAAAACCTCTATAGCGTCAGTTTTTAGAGATGTGCTAATGACCTGACAACGCCAGTACTTCTGAATAACTTTTATTTCGAGTTATGTCTTCAATAGATATTAAAATCATTCGATCGCTAGTATTAAGATTCACTTTATAGTCACAAAACTTTGCCAATTACTTTAGGAAGCCCAATAAAGCATGGCAATGTTATCTTGATAAAGATATCGGAGCTAACATTCTTCCTCGGGTATCAAGTAGGGATGAGACATTGTTTAATGTTATTAAACAGATCGATTATT
>NW_027110882.1:6838-7983 GCF_000696795.3 Halyomorpha halys
GTTCTGGCTTCTGGTACATATACTAAAATTGGAAGGACAAACAAATGTTTAAGTTCTATATAGGTAGAAATAATAGATGGAGATAGTTATGTCAATGTAATATTAAATGAATACGGATTAATATTTGAAACTAGTAAATTGTGACCGTGGCCACAGGAATGATGAAAGAAAATTCAATGGCACAACCAGATTTCAATTCATTAATATTATTAATATATTCCGAAAAATGTTAATGGAATATAGAAAAAACAGAACCATAAACAATTTATATATTATTTGTTATATACTTAAAATACAGAAAAAGAGGGAAAAATTTGAAAGAATAGTTTCCCTAAATTACATAGAATAGTTTCCCATAAAAGAGAAAAAAAAACAATCGCAATTCGGGCAGAGCAGGAATGCAATAAGTTTTCTAATATTCATTATCTTATATCTTATTAATATAGAAATGCACCAATATAGTCTTTTTCACAGAAACGGCTATATATTTATTTATTTCATATAGGATTTTAATCAACATCCACAGTGAATATGTAGGAGACAACTAGTAAAAAAAACGTTTAATATTATAAAGAAAATTTTGTTTTATATTAGAAGAGAGTGTGGGAGCAGTGCACATAGTAACAAAGAGGTTGCTAACGGCCCTACATTTCTCATATTGGTGCGAATGTATTAGACAAACTTACTACGTCATCGCAGAAGTTTTCCTCCAAACATATTAATGTGGCCACCAGTGGTGGATTTTTTTTAATGTGATAAAAATATTATCAATTGACTTCCTTATAAAATAAGAAAATACACCTTCTAATAACCCAGGCCTCTTTATTAACACCTACATAATTTATATGTTAACCAATCATATTGAATGCTGGCATGGGCTAAGTAATTGTGATGAACGTTGATTCGATCTGAAACTATGAGGCCGATATGATATATCTGTGTTGTATATCGTTGTAGGCCCAAATGCAGTTACGAAGATTTTTGTTTTACATGCAAAGAACGTGGGATTTGCGGCAGCGATATGCTTTTTGTTCTTGGGGTTATGCCTAAAAATATTATTAAAGCTATAAATGTATCCAATATACACACTATGTGCAATGTGAAACGATTTATTTCCCTTAAAGAATTACCGCTAATTATTAAAT
>NW_027110883.1:0-5047 GCF_000696795.3 Halyomorpha halys
CTTTAACCCAGCAAAAGTGACAGTGACACAATTTTCAGTTTTAGTTTTTTAGTTTTAGTATTTTTAGATTTAGTGAAAAGTGAAAAAATTGAAGTGCGCCCCAGCACCTCACATATTTTCAAATTGAACAGTGGAATTTCAAAAATTTTGTATTATATCGAGCCATCCCTTAGAATGGAGCGTAGCTCCAGTAAAAGGGCAAAAATCAACAAATTGTGTATATATATACTGTATTGTACATATGTTTATATTTTGTAATTATTTTGTGAATAAAGGGGATGTGAACAAAAAAAAAAATCTGTTAATCAAGCCTTTTCCCGGGTCTAGTCATAGCACTGGTGGCTTACACTCTACTTGTGATAGAGAAGTTCATTGCTAATCTATTCTCACAAGAGTTGGTTTTTATTATGCTTACCTTAGACGATGGCATATCTCCTCTCCCTATCTCCAGCAATCTTAGTCCGTCCGCTTCATCTCGGCAACCAGTGTAATTTCCCGTCTCTCCCCGGCTCTAGTCCGTCCGCTTCATCTCGGCAACCAGTGTAATTTCCCGTCTCTCCCCGGCTCTAGTCCGTCCGCTTCATCTCGGCAACAAGTAAGCTGGCTCCTATCATGACAGTTTTAATCCGTCCGCTTCATCTCGGCAACTAGAACTGTTACTCTGCCACAGACTCTCTCACCTAGACCTCCTCTACCTAAGTCAGTGTCCAGGGCTCATCCCCTGGCACGGCCTTCCTTTCTAACCTATTAATGAATGCGCCTTGTCGTGGGCCTTCTGTAAAGAGTATATCAGGCTGGATAAATCGCCTAAGACCAGACAACCCCGACAGGTTCATCCCGGCCCACATCTCTTCTTCGGTACACATATAGGCACTACCCATTTGTCCAAGTGCCTCTCATTCCCGCATTCAAAGCTTCTCGTGCGCGTGCAGTGTGCCACTAAATGCCCAATTTTTCCACAACCGTGACACTTACAGTCCTCCCGCCGACTATTTATTCTGAGTCTAGCTAGGCTTCTTCTACTTTCTTGGTTGATAGCTCTCTCTCTTCTACCATTTCCGTGTTCTCTCCTCCTCTAAGCGTTGAGCATGTTTCTTGGCCATTTGTATTCTAACCGGGTCCACCCTGGTTCTTCTACTTCCATTTGGGCCTCTACCTCTCTAGCGCTTGCTTCTATGAGATCTTTAGCAATTTCCACAAGCTTCCTTCTTACCAACTATATCTTTAGTACCAGGGATAAGAATCTCATTCGACACTGTATCTGGATTGTTTTCATAATTTAGCTCAGTTTATCTTTAATTTTGTTAAACGTGCCAGGAGTTCCGCAGCATATTGCCCACTAGACTGTTTCGGTTTCTTTGTCTTTCGGATCATCATAAATATTGTACCTCAATTGTTTCCATCATTTCGCTCAGTTTATCTTGAATTCTGTTAAAGCGTGCCAGGAGTTCCGCGGCATATTGCCCACTAGACTGTTTCGGTTTCTTTGTCTTTCGGATCATCATAAATATTGTACCTCAATTGTTTCCATCATTTCGCTCAGTTTATCTTGAATTCTGTTAAAGCGTGCCAGGAGTTCCGCGGCATATTGCCCACTAGACTGTTTCGGTTTCTTTGTCTTTCGGATCATCATAAATATGTCTTCTTCTGGGGCCCACCGTCCTCCTCCAAACGCCTTCTTTAATCTTTCTTTGATAACTCTCCCCGGGGTCTCTTCGTCAGCCTGAATCTGGTTTAGGATGCTCCTCTTCACTCTTCAGACGACCGCTGCTTTTAAAGCCTCCGCATCTTCACTATCGAGTAGACTTTCGATAGACTTTGCTTCAATTCGGCTTATTAGTCACCCCCTTTAATGAATTGGCTCAGTTCTCCTATTTCCCCGGTAAACCGTTCGAGGTCAGAAACGGCCTTTCTCAAGTCTTGGGCAGTTTCTGTGCGTACTTTTACCCACTCAAGTATAGTAGCGTGGGCTCCCACCAGAGAAACTTCCGGTAATGGGCAAGCTCCGGGGATGGAGGAGTCACCTCCTTGGGAGGTGGGTACTGGACCCCATTTTGATTCAAAGCAACCATCATTTGACGACCCAGTCTAACTTCCCACTATCTATAAAATATGGTCAACTATTACTCTTGCAATATAGAATACTGTTTAAGATTTTGTTTGTATTCTGCAGGATGAATTTCGCCTCGAATCTTCTGTAATTGAAAACATAAATACAGAAATAGCTATGCAGAGAGACTCCACAGAAGGGGAATTGACAATGGAAGAAGATTCTACAAGAGAAGATGATATCATAGCTTCAACAGGATCAGATATCGTAAGAAAGGTAAACTAATTTTAAAAAACTACTTTCATATTTAAATTTTGTTTATATAAATTAAATAAAAGTTCTAAAAAATATTTATATAAACATTCAGTTTTTATGTCATTGTATTAACTAATAATCATGCTAAAAAAAAATAATATATATATAGAATTATTTATTTATTTTCTAGGAAAGTTCTGGCTACGTTTTATTTCATTTATTTCTGTATTTTAGTCGTGGATGTAGTAAATATTCTATCCATCATACCGGATCAAATTATCCAATTATTAAATTAGTAGTTAAATGCTATAAAGGTTTACATGCAATGGTACAATAACAATTATTATTATTAAAATTAAATTAATATTGTTGCAACTGCATTTAATATTTAAAAGAATGTATCGTTTATATATACTAGCTGACCAGGCTATTGTTATATTTGAGGGTGAATATAGATTTAATGATTACAGTTTCCTATAAATTTATGAATTTAGTTAAATTAAACATACACATACTTTATTATTATGATTTGTTGACATAAACTGATCCAATATATTGGATGACATTCGTTCTTACCATCTCATGAAAGAAACATTGAAATAAATCGCATATCGGTTGGTAACAGCGGTATATGCTGTAAATTTGACGCTTATATATAATGAATATAACCGATGGTTTCTTTAAGTTCATTATATTTTTTAGTTAAAATTAAATATTTTGAATTTTTTTATTATTATGTTTTGGTAACCTAAATTAACCAATACATGCTATAAAGTTGCAATATTATTTTATTTTATTTTTTAAATGGGTCTGTATACAACGACCCAACTAATGCATCACAAACACTACAGATACACATAACATCTATTGAAGAATGGTGTCAAAACTGAAGAATCAAAATTAATACTGACAAATCCCATCAGATCACCTTTACTCTCCGTCGTAAACCTCTACCCTCCTGTCCTACAGTATCCTTTCTAAATACTCCACTAACGCCTGTTGAACAGATTCGATACTTAGGACTCCTTCATGATAAGAGACTTACTTGGAATCCACACACAAGACAGAAACAACAAGAAACTGCTCGTAGATTCCGATTGCAACAACACTTACTTGACTAACGCTCTAAAATTCCCATTCACTACAAAAAATTAGTATACACTACGATAATCAGACCAATTTGGACATATGGAATTGAGCTCTGGGACTCCACCAAACCATCAAATTCCTCCTGCATCCAATCCTTACAATCCAAAATCCTACGTAAAATCCTTGATGCTCCTTATTTCGTTACAAATAAACTCATTCACAAAGACCTTAACATCCCATTCGTTGCAGAATTGGCCCAAAACAGATATGCGTCTTTTCATTCCAAACTCCTTAACCATCCTAACCCATTAATTCTTAATCTTTCATCCTTAACAATCCCTGATAATCCTCCGAGGCGTCTCAAAAGAAGATGGCCACGGGACCTTCTAATTTAAATTAATGTTTGAAGTACCACCAATGGGTGGTTCCTTCCCAAGATTTTCAAGTGTACATGAAACATACAACATATTTGCTTATGGTATTATTTTGTACAGTTGTCAATTACATTAAATAAATAAATAAAAAAAATATTAATAGCTTCAACATTACTCAACGAATCTAAACCATACTTTGCAGTGGTTAAAGTAATGATAATAAGTAACATTAAGATTTAGTAACATATATAGTTTTGAAACAAAACCTCTCACTGTGCTTCAATATTAGTACAATATCCAAACAACTGAGACTGACTGGGAAATTGGTAAAATATATTTTGGGAGTTTAAAAAAGTCCACTAATTCATTTTATTATATTAAACTCTCAATTTTCATCAAAATATATTTTTTTCGGGGATTTCATCACCTTTAAATATTCCCACGGTGAAATGGAACATTTTGAAAAAAAAATTCACATTACAGACCGAATGAGATATGGAAGTGTGGTAAACGATTTTTAGTAATGAAAATTAGTATTTAAAAAAATAAATAAATAAATAACCTCTAAGTAAATCGGTCCAGTGATTCATAAGTTCATTGTGGACAAATTTAGAAAAATACCCCTTGTAAATCAATTGTAATAACCAAGTCTACCGAGGACAAAGATTCAACAGCTCTCTTTTATATGTATAGAGAAGAGAAGATGCTGTGATAAGACGGTAGCCATGGTTACCTATTTGAAAACGACTTTGCCATATCATCCTTAATACTGGTCCGATTTTTGTGATTTTTTTTTCAAATTTTATTTCAAAAATGGAAATAACTTCAATAAATAACTAAAATACTAAATAACTAAACAAAATAACTGCTGGACCGATCTACACCAAACTTGGGAGTTTTTTAGATCTCTAGAAACTGCACCAAAAGCACAAAGCGGGTCTAATTAAATAAATTTGAACCGGAGATATAAAATAAAACGTGAGAATTTTTTCCCCTCATTTAAAACCCACATTTAATGCTCAAAAAAACATTTTTTTTTTTATTATTGTTTATTTATTGTAATTTACAACTGTACAAAATAATACAATAGGTAAATATGTAGTATGTTTCATATACACTTGAAAATCTTGGGAAGGAACCACCCATTGGTGGTACTTCAAACATTAATTTAAGCTAGAAGGTCTCGTGGCCATCTTCTTTTCAGACGCCTCGGAGGATTATCAGGGATTGTTAAGGATGAAAGATTAAGAATTAATGGGTTAGGATGGTTAAGGAGTTT
>NW_027110883.1:6932-8393 GCF_000696795.3 Halyomorpha halys
CGAAAATTTTTCCAGTTTACCTGTCCTGTAACCATTGAAGGGGGAGAGGGTCTAGTAATAGGATTAGAATGGATGTGAAGTAGAACCGGGCTATGATCTGAAGAGAGGTCATAAAAAAAAACAAAAAAAAAAACATCAATTCAACTTTCTTTGATTTTTACTATAAGAGCAGACATTCAGCTTTCCAACGGTTCTATGAACGTGACAATCGGATGAAAGAGAATGGAGTTATTAACGATTATGTGAAAAATAGTCGACAGTGGGAAAAACAATGCACGGATGGAATCGAAGCGAAAAATGAATGATTTTTAATTTCATCCAAAAATGGTATTTAGTATTTTGAGACAACCCTGAAAACGAATATGGTTTTCTTTTTTCTGAAAAAAAATAAACCGAACTACTTTACTCCGAGCCTTACGCTTAATTCTGTTCATAAACTTTCTTCTACTCAAAAATCTCATGATTTCATCATCTTTAAACCTTCCCACGGCGAAACGGAACATATAGCAAAATACCCCACGTAAATTGGTCAAGTAATAACAAAGTCTATCGAGGACAAAGATTCAACAGCTCTCTTTTATATAGAGAGAGAGATATATAACTTAAGTATCAGTGAAAGCAAAATGTTAAAAAAGAGAAGAAGGAATAACATCTAACACGCTTGGACTGCTGTAAAATACTGGCTTTATCGTATTCGGTACATCTCTTAAATACATACGATATGCTGATCCCCTCAATCAGCTGAAATCGAAACAGCTGACTCAGACCATAACGTCCCCACTCCAGTTTACGAACAATCCTCGTAAACTAATACAATACAATATGGTAACATTGAAAACATAAACAATAATGAAAAACTATTTACAATGAAAAACAAAATTACTATATACATATCATAGTAAAAAGTCACAAACTCCCTTAAATAAATGCTAAATACATATTTTAAACCTAAGAATAAAATTTAAAAAAAAATCATACAGTAAATGCTGTATAAACAAGCTAGAATGAAAAAGAAAATATTTACAAAAATCAAAAACATAGAATAAATACAATATCTACAAAAATCAATAATAACCTTAAAACAATATAAACAATCAATAAATAGAATAAATAACTATTTTTTCTGTTATCTAATCTAGTATGAGAAAACTTCAGTTTTTATATTGTCATTACCGGAAGTTTTAATTCGTCAATATGGACAGTTCTCCTCTTTTTGGGTTCTCTGATACTTTCTATTGTTACATGTTCCCTTATATTTATCACCCTGTATGGACCCTCGTATCGCTGTATCTCTTTACCCCTGTTATACCCCAACTTTCTATATGCAATCGTTCCGATTTTGATTGGTCCCATCCTATCTGTGATCTTTAAATTTTCCCGAGTTACCCTCCTGGATTTTTCCTTTTCCATTCTCCCCCGGGCCTTTTCCCATAACTTTCTTCGAGCAACATGGTAGTTGTG
>NW_027110883.1:10722-23346 GCF_000696795.3 Halyomorpha halys
TATATATATATATATATATAAAGTTACGGCCTTTTACTTCGATGTTAGCTGACTGAGACGATCATCTGTATCATATATAGAGGAGGGCTGAGATGAATAAACCAGTGTTTCAGCTGCCACCGGAAGTGTCATAACTAATCCCTTAATCCTTTCTTGGGTTTTCGAACCTGATAACACAACTGGTGCAGAAACCTGTGATCTTTGGATACTAGGACAAATTTTAGAATCACGAATACATTTTTTTTTTTTGTTCTCTCTCATGTATGACAGGTAACGGAATAGTGAGAGCAGCAGTTCTAAGCATCGAGGGTCAGAACTTCACCAACCCTGCAACCAACCTTTTTTTTTCTTTTTTTTATTTCCCCCTCCCTTGCCATCTCTGGCATACGGGGTGCGGGAGCAGTGGGGTAGTGCGCTAGGGTTCGCGCATGCCACTGCTCCCAAGGATCACCAATTTTTTTTTTTTATTCTTTTATTAATTATTCAATTATTTTTGTTTTCTTTTTTTTTACTGTGGTGAAGCCCAGCGCTAGGTTTAGCGCCTTACTGATGGAGCTGCACCTTGTCCACTGCATCCGTCTCGGTGCCTCCTGCAGTTACCAGGCTGGTCCAGCCCTCCTGGTCTCAGTCTGGGTCAGCTTCCTCATCTTCTGGTGGCTCGCCGATGTTGGGCGGTCAAGTCCTTCCCATCGTGAAATGAGTGGGGCCCACCACCTCCTTCCACCCGTAAATGAACTCCTTGAAGAAGGGATAATTCTCTACTTCTATCAAACAGGGAAGGCCCGACTCGGTGAGGGCCTAAATCCCTGTCTTTCTCGACAGCCTGGCTCGGTGTCCTTCCATGGCAGAGCAATCTATTTTTACGTGTTCTGCTGTTTCAGGAACTCCGCACGTTGGGAACCGGGGGTCGATGTTCTTTCCAAAGCTCTGCAGCTTTCCCCGAAACCCCCCCGGGTCCTGTTAGGATCTGTGAGACCCAATAGTCTGGGAGGACCTATGGTATTTAGCCTTCAATCTAGAAAGGACGGTAGGGAAGAATTTTCTCAAAGTAGCGCCCTTCTGGCTTGCTACCCACCATCCATTCGACTTTTGTATTGAATCCTCTCGCAGTATTTTCTTCCATAAGTTTGGAGTCTCACCGATCCTCTCTCGGAGCTCCTCCGGCAGCGCTTCTAGACCCTACCTCTTAACTTCATATTTAAGGACATCCTCCCTGAGGATGAGGTCAAGGGGCATCGCTCCGGCCAGCACCTACACCGCCTCATGAGACACCGTTCTGTATGTCTTCGTGGCCCTCAGCAGAGCTAGTCTCTGTATGGTGGCCAATCTTCTCTTCTGTGTCTGCGTGAGGTTTCGGCTCCACTTATACTTGGTCATCGTTCCAGGGTATCTAAGGCCCCAAAATGCACATTCTATCCTACTTAATTCATTGAGTGACAAGGTCACCCTGTCCTTTAGATACACCAGGTGAGAAGTGGCATCGAATCATCTTCTTATCCTCACACCAAGATATGTCACCTCCTCACCCGGACTAACCCTCTCTCCTTGGATATCCAGGGTGATAGGATAAGCCCTGTCTGTGAAGCCTCTTATGAGTATGGCCTGAGTCTTGGCTGCTGCCATACTCAACTTCCTCCTCACGCTCCACTCTCCTACGTGACTCGTGACTGGCACACATCTCCACTTCTGTCTCTAGTCTGGATCTGCTGTTCTTGGCCACGATGAGTGTCAGGTCATCCACGTAAGCCGTGGCAAGGAACCCCTTGTCATCTTGTTCCTCCAGTAACTCATCAAATACTAGCTTCCACAGAGCTGGTCCTAGGACCGAACCCTGGGGACATCCTCTTTCGATTTTTCTCTTGACCTCGTAGTAGTTACCCCTGATCCTGACACTCCTGTTATTGAGGTAACCTAACTACCTACGAGGGCGTATAGATTACTGGGGGTGACGACTCTTGTAACCACTGGAGTACACGAGGCCACCAAACGCTGTCGAAGACAGAAGAGATGTCAAACATTATCAATAAGACATATTTCTCCGCCCTCTCCACCACGTCCCTACGCACTCTCAGCAGTGCATCCGTAGTTCCCTTGCCACGGGTCGAGCCGAACTGCCGTGGATGACTTGCAGCACTTTGGATTGGTCTAAGGCTGTGGACAATCATGTGCTCCAGGACCTTACTAGCTACTGGGAGGAGGCATATTGGTCGATAGGATTTAGGCGTTTCCTTAGCCTTACCACCTCCCTTGTAGAGCAATCTCAAGTCTGCGATCCTCCACTTGTTTGGAAAGTACCCCTTATCCAGAAACTCATTGAAAATATCCAATAGCTCTTCCTCAATATAAGGGGCACTGTTCTTTAGGATCGCAGCATCTATGCAATCTAGTCCTGGAACCCTTCCTATCCTTTGTCTGTCCACGGCAAGACGAAGGTCCCATATATCCCATGGCGGACATAGCTCGGTACCTGGTGGATATAACATGGTGCGTCTAACCATTCCATCATCTGCACTATCCTGGGACGGGTCATCCCTAGGGTTTGTATAGTCTATATACATCTTGGCAGCCTGCTCCAATGTGGTTCCCTGGGCACCTCTCACTCTAATAGCCGTCATCACTTGTAACGGCTTGACCATTCCCAGTGCCACCCTGTATGGAATACCCCAGGGATTCTTTTCTGATTCCTCTACGATAAATTCGTCCCAGGATTTCTTCTTCTGGCAACACACTCCGTTTCGGTGTACCCTATACCTATGCCTAGATTCTTCTCATATATGCTGAAACCAGAGCGAAGGCAACTCTGCCCCCACCTGACATAACATGTCGCCTGATCTGCTGTGGTGAATTGCTTCAGTTCCATAACGTCGAGGGTAGGGTTAACGACAAAAATCGCTGCTTTAGGCCTCCTCTCGCCACTGCCTAGACCGACCACCCTCGACGTAGTTCCAAAACCTGTGACCACGTTCTTTCGACAACAAGGCTTCTGAATCGCCAAGATGTCAGCACTTCGGGTGAGAGTTCTCAATTCGTCCGCGACCACTCGTCTCCGGCCCATATTGACCTGTAGGATATGCAGCCTACCCATACCGGGTCTTCTTCATCTACCTGACCATCATCTCCAGATGTACTGGGCATTCCCTGCTGCCCCGCACAATGTCGGATATCTTTCCCTGCTCTGCCACTCGTCTTGCAATTTCTACAGCACGAGGGTTCACCCTTCTTCTTTTCAGGACACTCCATAATTTTGCTCAGTCCCTGGGCACACCTGCATGCCACCTCCTTTATACAGGCTTTGGCAGGGTGTCCGTGTTCTTGGCACCGAAGGCAGAGCAAGGAGTCCAGGTAATCTCTGATGGTCAGGCTCCACCATCCTCCGCTGACGTCCCTCACGGACAGGGTCATCAGAGCGAGTCTCATAGCTGGGTGCACCTCAAGCACCCACGTAGTTGTGAGCCCGCCCCTCTCGGGAGTGGAGAAGCAGGGTCTAAGCCACTCCCTCCTGCCTTTATCTTCCTTTGGAGCCTCTATTGGAATTTTATCTCAAAGATATTTCTCCAGGATACTCCCGTCCCAAAAGTTGGGGACTCCTTTTACTTCCAGGCAAGGCCTGCGTGACACAGTATGGCTCGCCTGTAATCCTTTTTCCCTCAACTTATCCCAGGTGAGGAGTTTTTGAGCGGAATTGCCGGAACGCTCGCAAGGACGCCAGCGAAGGTTAGTTTTTTCCCTCCTTTGGCCCTTCTTCCGGAGACCTGCTCGTGCTATACTGCAGGTGTCCCGAGTGTAATTTTATGCTTAAAATTAATGTGTGGACATGGGGCTAAAAATTGTGAGACACTTTCTGCTCATAACAATATGCATTTATATTTTCTGTTTAATTTATAATGTATTAATCCCTGGAAGGGCAGTTATGTTTAATGTGTTAGGTTTTTAATTTGATTTAATTATTTATAATAATATAAAAAACAGAGCATTGGGGTCTCATATATACTATTGGCTTATCTGAGTGACGTCTTTGCCGCCGCGGTAGCGTATCCTAGCCGCTTCCTGTGCAAGTTCAGCGGTTGGCGAATGTGGTGAACACCATGTATCCTCGCCTGGTGTCTGAAGAGACGTCTTCGTACCTCCGTGGCTGGCCAGCGTGTCCTGGAACCTGGCGTGATGGTAGGGGTAGGCCAGGTCCTAGCTTGCATAGTGCATAGGCTGGGGCGGCATTACAGTCGCAGCGTCTTCGGGGCCTTCCGGTGTTCGCAGTAAGGGGGGGCATCAGGAAATGAGACCCCTGACCCCGACTTTATATAAATTCAAAAAGCAACGGCAAAAAACCGTGCCCGTGTAGGCGAGGCGACATATTTCCGTGACAACGTATACTCTATGCTAATATTACATAAATATAAATTAAAATCAATCCAATGTTATATATTTGAAATAATAAACCAGTTCACATATTGAATTCAGATATTTATTTTTGCTTGGTTATACATTAATTAATTTTTATACATATGATATAATATCCATATGTTAAACGAAGTCAATTTCCGTTACGGGACACTTTTTCTAACATGGCATCCCGCAAAATGATTTATAAGACGTTGTCACGTCAAAATCGGATTACTTAAATCCGACCCACGTCCTGGGCTGGGGTCTTATTTTTCCTCCTCTTTCTTCGCTCGGCTTTTTCCCAGCCTCCGGTTTCCTCTTCCTCGCCGTCTGTAGAGGTATCTGATTTAAGGTTCCTTCCCCTACAGAACGGTATCTGGCTGGACCTTTGGGGCATTCGCGCCCTCATATTTCCTCCTCTCCTTCAGCGGAGTTAGCACTGAAGGCCCAGCTCCCATCGTTTTCGATTCCCACACTGCTCTTCGGTCCTCATTCCTTTTTTTATCTTCCTTTAGCCCTAAATTCGGCCGTGCGTTTTAAGTGGATGCGGGCTTCTTCGTCAAGGCGATATTGAAGAAGGCGTTTGAAGGAGGACGGTGGACCCCAGAAGAGGACATATTTATGATGTTTAGGGAGATGAAGAAACCGAGACAATCTAATGGGCAGTATGCTGCGGCACGAAATAACAGAATCGCCGATAAATTTAGCGATATGATGGAGACAATCCAGGTACAGGGTTGGATGCAATTCTTACCCACTGTACTAAAGATTCAGTCGGTGAAAGAGCTGGGGAAGAAGGGAATGCCGAGAGAACTCTCCTTTGTAGACCATGCTCAGGAACTACTGGTACTGGTATTGGTAATGGTGGGGGGAACATGTCCGGCAAGTGGCCCTTGGTCCTTTTTGCCATCCCGAAAACAACCCAATGGAATGGCTCTTTAATTTATCTTATTCCTTTAAGTCGAACCTTTTTGATTTTCTAATGAAAGTCAAAAGTGACTATAGTGACTATATAAGTGACCAGTCTATAGAGGAAGCCACTTTTCCTGTAATTCTATCAGAGCCTGAAAGCCTGTATCTAAGTGACGCATGCTTGCCACAATCTGCTATGTAATGTTAGGCTGTCTCTGGGGCCTGTCCACATAAGCAGCAGTATTCATCATGGACTGCTCCATATATCTTAAGATGTATTTTAAGTCTGCAGTGACCTGTAAGAACTCCTATTAATAATCGGAGTTCGTTTCTATTTAGGCCTAGCAGCCACTTAGTTTTAGAAGTAGAGGGTTTAGTTATTAAAATCTTGGTCTGTCTCAGCCCTATACAGTCCCTCCACTCCTTACCTGCTTTCTTCCATGTCCAGTGAAGAACTACTTTTCTCTTATGCCTTTTAGAAACGCCTAGGAATGGTTCTGGCCCCAAAGGAGGGTGCTCAGCCCGATTCTAGCAAGCTGATCAGCTTTTTCATTATCTGTGATCCCCTTGTGTCCTGGGACCCACACAAGCTGAAGCTTCTTTAAGCACGCTAGTGATTCTAAAGCTAGTTTACACTCTCTTACCAAATTAGAGGTGATTCTAGGTGACTCCAAGGCTTGAAGGGCAGACAGACTATCTGAAAAGATGGTGATGCTAGTCCTATCACAGCTAGTGACTTTAGGGCATAAGGCTGCTGAGAAGATGGCAAACACTTCTGCCTGAAAGACAGTCGAGTGCTTGCCAAGTGGAAAGCTTAGTTCTATGCCTAGTTCTTCTATGTAAACCCCAGCCCCCGGTAGTCCTGTTGAATCTATTCTCGATCCATCAGTGAAACAGGCCAGATACTCTCCTGGGGTTTCCACTAAACCCTGTACCCAATCCTCTAATTTTGAGTGTAGGTAACTAATCTTAGTGTCTAGAGCGGGTGTTTTATCTAGGAGTGGTGAACGGTATTGTAGTATTGGTAACTCGCTTTCAACTACTTTAGCTATTGTCGCGTGACTAGTAACTTCTCCTGTCTCTGTCCACTGTCTAATTTCATTCATTCTTAGATAGGCTAATGCCGCTCCCCCCCTTAATCAATAAGTGGAGTGGTATTAGGGAAAGTAGGATTTCCAATACCTTAGTAGGTGTTGTGCGAAATGCCCCAGTCATGATGAAACAGGCCATCCTTTGGATCTTACTGGCCATTCCACATGGAAAGCCCTTTGCAGGGCTGTCCACCATATAATACTTGCATTGTAAATTCTCGGTCTTATTATTGCTGTGTAAATCCAATGCATAACCTTTGGGTTGAAATCCCAGGTAGTGCCCACAGCGCGTCTTACTTGCCAAAAGGTAGCACTGATTTTCCTTTTAATTTCTGCCAAGTGCGATTCCCAGTACAGTTTTGGGTCAAAACTAATTCCGAGTTATTTGACTTTTTTGCTCAGTGGGATTTGATTGCCAAAGAAAATTGGGGTTTGAAATATACCCAATTTCCACTTCCTGGTGATTAAAATCAACTCCGTTTTTGTTGGGTTAACCGAAAGCTTCATTTCAGCACACCATGTCTGTACTACATTACTTGCATAAGTTCCATGATGGTACTCAAGAACTTTCCACCAATGAGGATCACTCCATCGTCAGCAAAATTTTGCGTGAATATCCCAGCATCCTTAAGTCTTCTCAATAGGCTATCCATAACTAGGTACCATAGCAACGGTGAGATGCAACTCCCCTGAGGGCATCCAGTTACTGCCTGCGCCTGTAGCCTAGTATCATCTTCCAAAACTTCAATTATTCTATTATTGAGAATATATCTTACCCATCTGATAATCGCATTCGGGGCAGAAATGTCTAATAAGGCTCTACAGACTGCCTCAGGTTTTTTGTTTTGTCGAAGGCCCCTTCTACATCGAAAAAGTGTCCTAAAGCGGACTCCTTATATAATAAGGCCTTTTCAATCCTCCCTACCAGGGGAGTGCAGTGCAGTCTCAGTCAATTTTCCCTGGAGGTATGCGTGCTGTCTTGGATGAAGGGGGTTGATTGGTAGCACCTTGCTTGTAAGGAAAACTGCCACCAACTTCTCCAGGATCTTAAAGGAGGATAAACTAATGGGTCGATACACTATAGTCCTCCTTCCCAATCTTAGGAATAAAAGCTATTGATGATTTCCTCCAAGTCTCTGGTATGTATACTAATGCTAAAGAGGCTGTAAGAAGAGTCCTAATCCGGGGGAGTAGGATATTACTACCCTCCTTGAGCATACATGGGAGAATACCGTCCGTTCCTGGGGCCATAAAAGGCTTGAGCTCTTAATGGCCCCGTCCGTAACTATAGACTCCGCTAACGCCCACTCCTCCTCATTAGCCTCTCTGAAGGAATACATAGATGGAGGGTTGTCTATTGTTATGTGCTGGCAACCTGGAAAGTGTGTATCCATTAAATGGGACAAGGTTTCCTCTAAGCTGGAGGTCCACTTCCCATCTGGTTTCCTTAGTGCATCTAGTGGCTGTTGACCATTGCTTACTAATAACTTCATTAAACGAATGGCTTCCGGCGTGCTTTCTATGTTGCTGGAGAACTTGCGCCAGCCATCTCGTTTATATCTTCTTAATTTTCTTTTGTACTTATTAGAGGTAGCCCGGTATAACTTTGTCCGTCACTAACTTTGTTTTATAAGCTTTATTATAGGCTTTTATTGTGTCTTTTTGTAGTTTAGTCATTTCAATTGACCACCATCTGACTATTTTTCCAGGCTCCCTTTTCAATGGACAAGCCTCCTTGTAGGCTAATATAACCTAATATAACTATGCTTTCAAGTAGGCTAGATTCAATGTCTAGCTGTGGAAAGTCTGGAAAGTCTTTTCACCGCGTAGGGTGAGACACCTTCCAGCCTCTCTCTGAAAAGACCCCAGTCTGTATTTCTCGGGTTTCTCTTCATTGTGAGTAGAGGTTTCTCAGCTATAATCTTAAATGAGATCAACCTATGGTCAGACAGATTTATGTCTGAGGTGACCCTCCAGTCTTTTAAAGGCTTTTGATCCGGCTTGAGGCCAGCGTAATATCTAAAACCTCGCCCCTAGCTCTTGTAACAAGGTTCCTTCCATTTGCAAAAAATTCCAGCAAGGCTTCGCCTCGCTCGTTGATGTCTGTGCTGCCCCACAATAAGTGGTGAGCATTAATATTTCCGCAAATTAAGAGTGGTAAATCTACCTCCCTAGAAGAAGTCTTTCTAAGTATTGGTAAGGTGGATCTAAACTATGGGGGACATAGACAGATCAAATTAACAATTTAGACTTATTAATACCAACCTTGATGATCAGTACCATGGTCGTGATGTCTTTTGTATTAAGCTGAGGGAGAGGCGGCACCTGAAGATCCTTGGAGACCCAGATGTAAGTGTGTAATTCGTCGGGCTCATCACTAGAGTCCTCCCTTTGACATGGGAGGCTAGGGGGGAGTTGGTGTGGCCGCACCACCCTGTCACCCTTGGATTTAGCAGCCAACTCACTCCCCTCTTCACAGCTTGTGACTTCTTCAGTGTATTCGGTCTGGAACGACCGCTCTCCATCTACCTTCATCACAGCTGGCACTTCAGGCTGCTCTTCATTAAGTTTATCCATTGTGTTAAAGAATTGTCTGTAGTGTTTTTGAATGGCATTAGAGTAGGTGTGCAGCCATTCCAACTCTCAACCCCACCTCGTTAAAAAAGCTTGCTCCCTGGAGTAGAGTCCAGTGGCCTCGGAGGAGCAACTCCGGAACGTGCAGATGGGTCCCATCCAGTCACCAACTGGCACAACTACAGCGTCTGAACTTTTACACTTAGCTGATAAAGCAGCCGCTCTTTCTGGGTTAAGAGGAGCGGGTTCCTGTACTATCTCAGCGGCCGGGGAGTGCAATTCCTCGTTTTTCCCCTGTACCCTCTGGAAAAACTCTCTCAGGAGGGCTAGCCCAGACGTAGAGAGAGGTGTAAGAGCTTTGTGTGTAATGTATTATGCTGGGTGAAGTAGTGTGCTATTCTCCTCCAGTTGCTAACCTGGACAGACGTGAACCTCGCCTGGCACAAGGTGTCCGGTGGGGATATAATCCCCTCTATGTAGCCAGACCTACCTCTCCTCCGGGGTGGATTCCTAGAAAAGTAATCCTAGGGTGTGTACTGTTAATGACCTTGGTGTTGTTGTGTGCTGTTATAGTGCACTGTGTGAATATCAGAGTTTGTGTTCACCCAACCTGGAGGGCCGGTGGCTGATTGTGATATGACCGGGCGATGGAGCCGCCAGCTCCCTACGTCAATGCTCAGGAGCTATAATAGACACAAGCGCCCGGGAACAGGAGGCCCGAATGGTAGAAAAGCCGAAATGGACTCTAATCGAATACAATTGGTCTAGGAAAACTTAGAACTCTTGGGAAAGGAGTGAGTACCGAGTTAGCGGTAAAAACAAGGCAAAAAATCAGGGAAACAAATCGAACCAGGAAAAAAACAGAGGCAACAGTTGGCACGAGGACCGCAAGTGTCACGAATTTGCAGTGATTGGACACCTAGTGGGGCAGTTCCCGCGCATCAGATGCTTCGAATGCGGAAATGTGGGGCACATGGCCAGTGCCCATACATATACCGAAGAAGAGATGTGGGCCGGGGCGAACCAATGGAGATCAACGCCCAACAGATGCGGAGAAGCAACCGGAGGTTTAGTCGATCATCAGGTGAATCCTCGGAAGCATCGGGTTCGTGAAAGATTCGTCAAAGAAGCTGAAGAGCCATGGAACCGAGTAAGTCAACTTTCCGGTACATATCGTTGTGGGGTATTACCTGCTAGGGAAAGTGGGAGCTTGTGTTAAGAATATCAACGGAAAATTTAGAATCAAGTTGTGAGGTAAAATGTACAAATGTAACTTTCAGCAGAAGAAACCGGGCGCTCGAGTTGGAGCAATCAATCAAGCCGAGGACTGGAGCCTTCCTTAGGAGGGAATACGAAGATATCTTTTTGAAAGAAGGAGACAAGCTCGGGACGACCTGGAGGACAGCCCATGAGATCTTACTAAAACAAGGCAAAGTGACATACGTGAAAGAGAGGAGATACCCGCAGAGGCTATGTCACGACATCCGGAAAGAGCTTTAAAGTTTAAAACGCCAGGGAATAATTATTTACTGTACTACCCTGTACAATAGTCATGGGCATAGAAAAATAAAAGCGCACCATATTAAACCACCGAAAAGTACAGGTTGGTAATAGATTACAGGAAGCTGAAAGAGAATACCGTAGCGTGCAGTATCCGATCCCAAGATTTGAAGACATTTTGGTCAGGCTGAGCGGAGCTACGGTATTTAGCACTTTACACTTGAAGGCTGGATATCATCAAATCAAAATGCATACGAAGGATCAACATAAGAACGCATTCACATTTGAGAGGGGCCATTACGAATGCAAGGATGCTGTTTGGTCTTGAAAATGCTCCCATAACCTTCCAGCGCTTCATGGACGAGTTATTAAGAGGAATTGACAAATCTGTGGGTCAGATTTATATGGACGATCTCATAGTGTTAAAGCCCAAAGGTACATTTTTCTTTCGTTAGTTTAATTTTATTACTTCCAACTGGTTTTTATTTTTTTTTTGTTAATTATAAGTTAATTGCCTTTTTTAATAACAATTAAGTTTTATTTTGTAATTAAAATTAAATTAGAACTCATATAGTTAAATAAGGAAGTTTGTTATGATGCGAGTATAATAGAGATACATCGCTGCAGTTCGGCACATACAACAACATTGCGGGCTGCAATGGGATTACGGCCTGTATACAGGGACCGATAAGGGAGTCTACAGTCTACAGTCCGCTGCCTGGAGCCAAGGAGCTTAAGTGAGAGACACCCACCGGCTCACCACTTTGAGGCATACGAGGTTTTTTGGGGTTCAGCTCAGGACCCTCACCCCCCTACCAATCATCACCGATATTTTGAAGACGGCGGATGTTCCGGACTGGAGCGATATGCGCACCTATCGCACATATCGACCCCCCGACTATCTACTGTGAGTGATTTTTTTCTCTTCATCGAGCCATGCATCATTTTTATCGCTGCTGAATTATTTTAATTAATAGTATAAAATCTTTAATTATTAATAGTAGAAAATCTTTTATAGTATAAAGAGAGGCGATTTTGTTTATATGTATTTATCAAATTATTTTATTTTCTTTCATTACACATCTTTATTTTTTTATAACAACAAAACAGCAACTGTTTTTTTTTTATTTTTGTTTTATATTTTAATTTTATTAAATTTGTATACCAAGTTGGAAGGTTTTTATTCTCAATTTATTTTCTTTATTATATTTGTGTTTACAATCTTTGCAGGTCCTCCGTTTTATTTTTTTACTATCTCACCGAACCAGCGAACAATTTTCTTATGGGGAAGAGGTAAGTTGTTTTCATTTAAGAAAAGCCCCTCGCCCCAACACATAGTGTTCAGTAAGAACGAAGAAGAACACGTGCAGCATTAACACAGCGTATTTCAGAGAATCAGGCAATTTGGACTGAAATTATCGGGAGAGAAATCATTGCTGGGATAGGAACAAATACATTTTTTAGGCTATACAATTTCCAAGGAAGGAGTTTAAACCGACGCAGATATACGGAAAATGCCAGTGCCTAGAGATGTGAAGGGAGTTCGGAGGTGGTAGGGAACTTTAAATTATTACCGAAGATTTATACCAGAAATGGCTGAGTACCTCGTTTCACTCAACAACCTTATCAAAAAAGGCATAAAGGTGTTCATCGCACCGATGGTCTAAGGCAATGTTATGTGGTGCATGGAGAAGCTGCAACAGGAGCCGGTGCTTTCGTTCTCGGACTTCACTCGGCAATTCAATATTACTACGGACGCGAGTTGTATAGTTATTATACTGTATACTATTAGTTTACGAGGATTGTTCGTTAACTGATGGGGGGGGGGAGTTACGGTCTGAGTCAGCTGTTACTTCGATGTGAGCTGACTGAGGAGATCAGTTGATCGAATGTATATAAGAGATGTGCCGAACACAATAAAGCCAGTATTTTACAGCAGTTCAACCGTGTCACATTTTATCCGTTATTCTCTTTTTTAACATTTTGCTTTCACCGATACTTAACTTATATCTTTACTTAAGTGAAACTAAAAATTATAGGAGAGAGAGCGGATTGCGAAATGAAACGCCTGAAGTACTCTCCAAGACTGATCTATTTGCGGAGCTTGTCCGTCTATATATATATATATATATATATAAGTTACAGCCATCGCATGTATATAAAGAGA
>NW_027110883.1:25056-34009 GCF_000696795.3 Halyomorpha halys
ACTACGTCACCACATCCGGGAGGAACCCGAAAGTTTAAAACGACAGGGAATCATTATCGATAGTACATCCCCATACAATAGTCCTTTATGGGCGGTTAAAAAAATGAGTGCGCCAGGTGAAACTACTGAAAAGTACAGAGTGGTGGTAGATTACAGGAAGCTGAACGAGAACACCATTGACGAAAAGTATCCAATCCCCAGATTTTAAGACATTTTAGACAGGCTGGGCGGGGCGACGGTATTCAGCACACTGGATTTGAAGGCTGGGTACAACTTCCGTTCTTACGCATTCGGTAGGAAATTCAAAATACAGACTGACCATAGATCCCTGCAGTGGGTGGGCAAACTGAAGGAGACTTCAGCTAGGGTGGCCCGGTGGAAGGAAGTATTGTTCCAATACAATTTCGATGTAATCTACAAACCTGGTAAAGAGAACGCGGTGGCTGATTGGTTGTCACGCGCTATAACGGTGAATGTCATAGAGGAAGAATAAGGGGGGCCGCCAGGGGATCTTCATAGAGGGCGATCGCGGCATATAATCACTCCATCTATGTGGTTACAAGGTTTTCTCTCTTCGAAGTTCTTTTTGGTAGGCAAGGACAAAGACAAGATTACAAGGGGTACGGCTGGGGAGAGAGACATTATCCACAACAGGAAATCTCTCCGTGAAAGTTAGGGTAAAGTAAAAGGAAGGATCAAAGCGGAAAAGATTAGGCCTGTGGTACGACAGAACACCAACGTACGAGACGTAACGGGAAAATAGGGGATCGGGTAGATTGTATACCGGCGCATAGAGGTGCAGTGCTAAGGTCTATTCAGAGTGATCGTGATTAGAGAACACAATGTGTTCACCATTGAAAGTATCAATGAACCAAAAAACCGTAGAATCGTTCATACTGAATAGTTGATGGTTCCTCTAAAAGTCGCACAATAACGTGCTGGAGTCTTTTCCTACCCACAGAAGTGCCCAGTGCTTATTAGGGAAAATTGTAGTTATTACTATTATTTTTGTTGTTTTTTTTTTTGTTTTTTTGTATTTATTTTTAGTGGATACGGAAGCAATAGTGTTTTTGCACAACCTATGAATATAGTGCCAGTGATTTCTTATTTTTTTATTCTGAAGAAGAGCTTTATTTTTTGTTTGTTTCTGTAATTTCAGGGGACAAGGCGGTTAACGTAGTGGTGTATCAAAGCTGATTATTATGTTTAGTACTTGAGATCTTTCTTTTGTACTTTAGTATGTCGTTTTTTGTGTTTCGATGTATTGTATCTTTTTCATTTTTTTATGTAGTTTACGAACATTATGTCTCATAAACTGGTAGGGGGGAGTTATAATACGGCAAGGCGTATTATCCGCCTTAGTTTGGACTATTGTTCATTTTAATCCAATTTCTCAATACCTCATTCATTTTACATATTATTATACCTTACATATACGTTATCTACACCACTTATCTGTTGTACCTTATATATCTACTTCTTTACCATATTTAAAACTAGTTTTAATGAGTAGACTCCTACAATTTATGTGTCTAGATATTTATTGAGAACTTATATCACACCTGGCTATATCAACAACTTTTCTCCAGTCTACCAACATGTATATTTCCTCATATTGTTATTATTAATTTGTTATTATTTTCAGTTTTTGAATATATATTTTATAAACTAAACAATTATTTTGAAATGTTTTATATTTTTAATGTTCTGTTAATTCTAAAATGTTTGTATCTTGTTTTTCTTATTTTGTCCTGATGAAGCCCTGCAAAGGGGGGAGGGAGAATGTTGTATGAAACCTTTATTCACCGCCACCCGCACTATCTTCCTCCATTTTACTATTTCTAATTTAATTATGTGTAGATGGATTGAATAATGGAAATCATTTCCGAAACATTGTGGAAAATACATAAATAAATAAAGTACTAGGGGTTTCTCTTTAAAATAAATTAATAACGAAAATTGTATACCGTTCCCTAAAAGTGAGGAATTGAAAAATTATAGATTTTTTTCCTCACAATGAAATATTTGTGTTACTTGATAGGTCAAAATTTTTATTTACTCAAAGAATATATATCAATAATAATGATCATAATAAATGCATAGATAATGTTCTAAACAGTGAAGTGTTGTTGTTTTTTTAAATATTTTTTAGACTGATGGTGAAAACAGTTTAACCCCAGAAGACGAAAAAGCTGCTACTGTGATACAAGCTGGGTATCGTGGTTTCAAGACGAGGAAGCGTCTCAGAGAGGAATTATCAACAAGATCAGATACCGGTAAATTATTTTTCACTACTGTCTTTACAACTTTTCTGTAACTACTTAATACTTTGTACCATTTATTTTTACCTGTTCCAAGAGTAACAGACTGTCTAAGATTCTACCGTATAATATCCCTCCGTTAACACTTTAGCCTCACACAAGGGTGCACATAGGTACGTTTAAATTGACAATATTGTTGTGTTATTGTTTTTCTTTTTGAAGGCCTATCTTTCTTCTGTGTCTCCAACCAATAGTCAGACAAGAACCTTGTTTATCAACTTCCAAGGGAAAAGTACTCACATGGGATCACCGATTTCTGAGTAAAAAAAAATGAGATAGTTGTCCAAGGGTTCTTGCCAATGCTTCCTAGGAGCTGAAAAAATATATTTATATCATTTAGTTATTTTTTATGTTATCGTTTTCTGCCTTTGCTGTGTATGTACTTGAAATTTATTATAAATCAACCTATCTAAATTTTTTTATAAGATGAAAAGTATATTGCTGAACATATTGAATAAGTTTAAACCAAAAGACGCTTCCAGTAAAGGGCAAACTATTAATATAACCAAAATGTTTTATACCCACAACCTACCTATATTACCAATTCCTATACCTAAAAAGTTGTGCACTAAAATTAGAATACAATGATTACTTTGTAAATATTACTAGAAATAAGAATATCTGTATATTACCTAATATCATATTGATATGAAATCTTCAGTTATACTCATTCAAATATTTTCCTTCCATAATCTACAATATATAGAAACTTGCAATTTAGAATTAGATGGTCTGTCATGGAATTATCATATGCATATACCAGCAATATTAGAAATCCTTTCGTAAATTATTGCATTTTACTTATTCTTGTATGATATATACTTTAAGTATTCTCAAATTAGAATGCTTTTTAAAATAAAAAAGCCAACAGCAGAAGTTCCAATGCCACTGCGCTTCAACCCTAGAGCACAATCTCATTCAGTCATTTCCTAGGTGTTAAAGTGTGATGTAAAACTTCATTTTTTATTGTATAAATGTTGCTTCGCTGCAAACTGGAAATACATCCAATGTGCCACGTGCTGGTATGTAACAGTAGTGGAAGGCTGCTAAGCGTTTCGTTCGTACTTGTGTTGTTAGTTCTCGCTACAGTAAGAACGTTTTTGTGTTGCTTAACCGTAACTAATAAAACAGTAAAAACATTTTATTTGTGTCTACTACCCTCGCGTTCAACAGGTTATGGGCCTAGACAGTTCGCAAAATTAAAATTTGACAGTAAAAACAGTTCGGTAGTGTTTGTTTGTGTTCAAATACTTCGTCAAGTAAAAACAGTTAAAGTTCGTTAAAAGTGCAATCAGTAATATAAAATGGATCTCAATAGCTTTAGTGTAATACATCATATTGAGCCACTGAAAGGACCCGAGAACTTCCAACTGTGGAAATCCATGGTAAACATCTTCTTAAAAGTCATTGGGTTGTTTTAAGTTATTTCTAAAGATTTTGAGTCTTCCAGAGACCAGCAAAGTAAAGACTATAAGGTGTACTTACAAAATGATGCTAAAGCCCAAAACTTAATAGTAACAACCGTGAATCAGCGAGCATTAACTCATATTTTGACTTGCACTACGGCAAGTCAAATGTATTCTAAACTATGTGACATATATGAGAGAGATGTTATTTAAATTAAAATCATTGAGAAATGATATACCAGATGATATAATAATTTCCAAAATAATAACTACATCTTCCAGAGCAGCATAAATATTTTATAAGTGCTTGGGAAAGCACAGGCTTTGATATGAAAACTCTTTTAAATTTAAAGACTGATGGCTGAAGAAAGACGCTCTACAAATGCTACTGAGGAAACAGACATTCCAGTTGCGTTTAGAACATATGTAAAAAAGAAACAGGAGAACTACTTCTGACAAGAGGTTGTAAAAAAACATTCGACTATTACAGCACTTTCTTTTTTTTTTTTTCCGGCCAAGAAGCACCGTACGCCGTCCCTCCTCTGCTCAAAACAGGCCAATTGCCTTTGAAAATCTGGACACTGTATAAGGATCTACTGTTTCGCAAAGTTTGGGATCCAAGATACGATCCTTACCAAAGATGAGGAATCGTGTTCTTGCCACTGCATCACATCTGCAAATGTGGTAAGCAGTCTCTTCCTCCTTCCTGCAGAACCTGCAGATAGGGGACTCTCATCAGTCTCATTTTATAGAGATGCTTATTTAGCTGACAGTGTCCCGTGTATAGACCTGTCACCCATCTTAAGATACTCCTATCCATATTAAGAAGGCACTTACTTCTTTCCAGGCAGGGTCCTTTGAGGAACATTTTTGATTGTTCCATCCCTCTGGTATTTCTCCAGAGTAACCCAGCCTTGCTCACAGCAATCTTTTTGATATGCCTCTTCGCATAGCTGAGACTAATTCCACATATGGGGTTAGGTGTGAGAGGAACATACTCAGATCCTTTCCTTGCTAGGTAGTCCGCTCGCTCATTTCCTTTAATGCCTTTATGTCATTCCACCCGCACCTTGTTGGCCAAGGAGAGAGAGTTCAGGTTAGACTTACACTCCTCCAACAATTTGGAGTGGGTTGCATAGTTATCGAGCGCATAGATGGCTGCATGACTGTCCGTGTAGATCGTAATTAGCCTTTCCCTCATGCCCTATTTTATTAAATTCTGTGCACAGACATTTATTGCAAACACCTCAGCCTGGAACACTGTGGTGTGTTTTCCTAAAGGAATGGATGTGCCTTGATTAGGTTTATCCTTCCTCCATATTCCTGCTCCAGATCCTTGTTCCATTAAGGATCCGTCTGTGTAGCAGCTTATCCCATTACACGGCTTGTGTGGGGTTGACCCTTCAACCTTTACACTATAGTAAGTGTTCTTGTAACTACACAACTATAGTAAGTGTTGTGATCCCGTCTTCATTGATCCTCCTGAACAGTTTTCCATGCCCCTCATAAGTTAAGGAATGGTAGTTCGTTCCTAGTTTCATAAGCCTATATGCAGAGCTAAGGGCTTGAGCTTCAATCTCTATATTAGGTAATCTCTGTAGAGGTTTAATGTTCAAAAGAATCTCCATTGCTTCAGAATGAGAAGTGCTTATGGCTCCCGTTATCATGAGGCACGCCAGTCTCTTAAGTTTCCCGAGCCAAGTTTGGGATTTCCTGGTCGTAGGCTTGTGCCACCATACATTGGCAGCATATAGAACAATTGGTCTTATCACTGCCATGTACAACCAATATATAACTTTTGATTTGAGCCCCAGGATTTGCCTTCGGCTCCTTTAAATGCCCAGAGACACCTCAGTGCCTTCATACTGGTCCTTTCCACATGGAGTTGCCACTTCAGTTTACTATCCAGAGTAACGCCAAGATGTTTGACTTCACTGCAGAACCCCAATCGTTCACCGTTAAGGTGAGTGCCATAATCTCCTTGTAGGCCAAACTCTATTCAATCCTAGATACTAAATGATGCATCCTCACAGGATTTCCCTGATTGATAGGCAAATTGAGCGCTGTGTAGTGGTCTACCAGCGTAATCTCCCTAATATGTCTGTCCAGAACCTTCTTAAGTGTCTTCATTAAGAAGGATGACAGACAGGTAGGTCTGTACACCTAGGGGTTGTCATAAGAAGCTTTCCCTGGTTTGGGTATATAACACACCTTCGACACTCTCCAGCTACTTGGAATGTGACTCAGTGCCAATCTCCCCCTGAGCAAAGCTAAGAGATATGGCTTCAAGACCGTTAGGCCTTTTTGTAACAGGGCCGGAAAAATTCCATCCGTGCCGGCTGATTTAAAGTGCGAGAAGGATTAAAGCGCCCACTCAACCTTGCCAGAGTTGACAATCCTATTTGCCTCAACCCACTTATCTCTACTGCAAGTGTAGCTCTCTATAGTGAGGGTCGTGTCCTTTTCTTCTATCAGTAAACACCCAGGGAAGTGTGAGCGTGCCAGAGCCTCCAGGGTTCCCACCTCAGAGTTACTGAACCCCCCTTCCACCTCAACAGCACCCAGCACTCCCCTTACAGAGTCCCTGGATAGAATTCTATTAATTCTGAACGTGGAGGGGGCATCATTAACATCATTGCAAAATCTCCTCCATGCCCCTCTTTTGGCCTTCCTAACAGCCCTATTGTAGTCAGTTAGTACACTGTTGTAGGTGTCCGAACACCCTGTTCTTTTCGCTGTATTGAAGAGTCTCCTCGTGAGTCCTCTCAGCCTAGCTAATTTCTCATTCCACCAGGTTGTATTCCTGTTGGTTTGGATCCTGCATATCCTGTTATTATCAGTGTAGGATCTTATGATCGCGTCCGTTAGGGACGTGTTAAGGCATTCAAGCTGCCAGGTGTTCCTGATTGTTCCTGGACAACTCTTGACCTCTTCCTCGAGTTGGGTACAGTAGGTGTCCCAGTTCGTCAACTTTGGATTCCTGTACACCGACTGGGTCATGTCACATGTTCTTAAATCATATCTAATATACCGATGATCTGAGCATGACTCTTCATCCGAGACGTGCCAATTCTTAATCATCGGACCTACTCGACGAGTTGCTATGGTTACATCTATGACTTCCGCCCTCACCCTATTGATAAAGGTAGCCTTGCTGCCTCTGTTGAGGACCTCTAAGTCATGCCCTAAAAGATACTCTAAAAGAGACTCACTTCTCTGGTTGGTGTTTGTGCTCCTCTAGAGCCAGTGATGGGCGTTGGCGTCCATGGAGACCACAGCACCATTACAGCACTTACTAGACAAACGGTCAAAACTTCCAACACATTACAAAAGACTGATCTACATGACTGTAATAAGGCCAATCTGGACATATGGAGTTGAACTTTGGGTACCCACTAAACCTTCGAATTGCTCTCGTATTCAATCCTTAAAATCCAAAATCCTCAATCCTCCTTACTTTGCCACAAATAAAATCATACATAAATACATAGGGAAGATGTAACCGATCTAGCCCGAACCAGATACCACTCCTTCCATTATAAACTCTCTAACCACTCACACTCCCTAGTTTCTAACGTTGCATCCTCTTCCATTCCTGACAATCCTCCGAAGCGCCTGAAAATAAGATGGCCACGAGACCAGCTAATGTTTAAAAAAAAATTTTTAAAAATATATGTAAAAAACAAACCACTGAGAGAATGGTTGTTTCTTCCATAAAAACAAAGAGAAAACAACAGTTTCTTTCCTTAATGAAAAATGTAGTAAAAAATCAACTTAATGGGTCATAGATTCAGGTTCCACTAAAAATATGACCAACAATATAGGCGTATTGTCGCAGGAACAACCTATTGCTGAAGTAGGTCTTGTTAAAAATCGTGCATCCATAAAAGCCAAAATGGTTGATTGTGTAATAAGTGACAAGTGTCAACTAAAAGACGTGATGTATATCCCAGTTCTCAGTAGAAATTTGTTGTCTGTGGATAAAATGACGCAGAACGGTGGATATGTGTTTTTCTCTAAAAACAAAGTAAAAATTTAAAAAAAAATTATACTGTAATAGTTGGAGAAAGATCTTCTGAGGGATTTTACGTAGTGAATTTAATGACTGAATCAAATGCGAAAGCTTATGCTACAAATATATCTGAAACCAATAAAGAAATGATAAAAGCCAATAAAACATCTGCGTCTGAATCAGACGCACTTATTAACTAATGTTGGAGAACATGAAGTTACTAAAAGAACATTTAAAAGTGAGTTGAATTGTAATTCAAAATCTGAAGATGAAAATAGTGCACCATTGATGGAAACAAAAGTAAAAAAATGACTAGGCTATAGAAGAGAGTAATGAAAATTTATCTAAAGATGAAAGAGAACAGCAACAAAAAACTAATGCACGAAACCTAAACAATTTGAAACAGTAGAAAATCTACATATAAAGAAGTATCCTAGCAGACTTAAAGGATCATTAATATGCACAGATGATTCTACAGAAAAGGAAAATAGAGATAATTTGAACCCAAAAAGGGCAGGACAGTGCATATTGAACAACTTAAAATCCCACTAACCGAAACACCTGCGCAAGAATAATCTGGAGTGTCCTCGTCTCACTTTATCTGTCGTGTTATGTTTTATTATGTGGCGATTTCATTTTTACTGAAAACATTATGTTCCATTTTTTAATATATAAAGTCATGATTTTATTTATTTTTTACTTTACTTTTAGCTTGTAATAGAGTTTATGTGGCCTCTTAATTCTTTGTTTTATTTATTGTATATAATTTATTGTAAATATTTGGTTTATTATATTGAATAGTATGAGTTTACCAGGATTGTTCGTAAATGGGTAGGGGAGTTACAGCCCTAGTCAGCTCTTATTTCCATGTCAAGTGATCAAGTAAATCAGCTGATATAAGATGTATATGTAGCGATACCGAACACAATAAAAGATCATCATGACGAGGAGGTCCCTCACCTCCAAATATTTCTAGTAAAATCCATATGCAACAGACACACAAGTATTTCACCGTATACCTTCAAGTACCATTGGTAGATAAAGGTAATATCCAATCTGAATTATGTAACCATACGTAATACAACCTATTAATTTAATGTGTTTTTCTGTTTTAGAGAAAAAAATATATAAATAAAAATAAAATATCAGTCTTTGAGAAACAACCGACTTGGTAATTTCTCTCACCCTTTTCTCTTCTTTTTAGTCTTTGTACT
>NW_027110883.1:34865-36448 GCF_000696795.3 Halyomorpha halys
AGACCCCAGAGGAGGATATATTCATGATGTTCAGAGAAACGAAAAAACCGAGACAGTCTAATGGTCAGTATGCCACAGAACTCCAGGCACGCTATAACAGAATTCAAGACAAATTCAGCGAGATGTTGGAGACGATCCAAGTACAGGGTCGAATGCAATTCCTATCCACGGTACTGAAGATTCAGTTGGCAAAAAGAACTGAGGAAGAAAGATGGAATGCCGAGAGACGGCTCGTTTGTGGAATGTGCTTAAGATCTCATTGATACAAGCGCTAGAGAGATGGAGGCCCAAATGGAAGTAGAGGAGAGAAGAGAACAAAGAGATAGTAAAAGAGAGAGAAATGGTAACACGGAAAATAGAAAGAGCCAAGTTAAACCCAGAAACAATGGTCGGCGGGAGGACCGCAAGTGCCACCGGTGTGGTAAAACTGGACACCTGGTAGCACAATGTCCCCGCACCCGATGTTTTGAATGTGGGACAGAGGGACATATCTTTTCTTAATTTGTCTTTGATTATGGCGATGTACTGAATATATAGCTCGACAGTGTCCATATATGTTTCGGCGAAGGTACCAAAATGTGCCTGAACCGATAGAGGTCAATGCTCAGAGATTACGGAGAAGGGTAATCTCCCGAAGGACGAACGAATCCACGAGTAAATTCACGGAGATGTCCAAGACCTCAGGAACAGAAATTGAAGCAGGAGAATATGAGCGAGAGGATAGCCAGCAAGGTAAGAGGAGGACTTGGAAACGAAAAGGAGAAACAGCTAGAACACGAGGAGATTTCTGAGGAGCGTACCCACAGAGGGGCTGCCGCACGTTGGAGATCAACCATATGAGAGGAGAACACGGCGGTTTGCCTATAATACAGATTGCACCAGAGGTGTCTGGTGGAAACCGGTAGTTCCAGTACTATCATGAGTCAAGAGGCTGTGAAGAAGTTGTGTAGTGGAGAGAGAGCACACCGGATTCAAGAGTGTCAGTGTAGGTTAATCACCTTAGGTGGCCCTTGTGAGGTAGAGGGGGAGGCGGAAATAGGTTTCAACCATTGGGGATTTAGTAAGGGCATCTTGAAAGTCCATATTGTATAGACCATGCCGAGAGAATATAAAGTAATTGTGGGATGTGACCTGTTAGGGAAGGAGGGTGCTTGGATTAAAAATAGCAAGGGAAAATGGAAGATTAGGATAGGAGGTAAAACCTACAAATGTCGTCAACAACAGAGGAATGAGGGTGCACGAATGGGGGCAATCAATAAAGCTGGGGACTGGAGACAGCGACTCAAGAGGGAATAATAGGATCTTTTTTTATCCTAATCCTAGGATATCCTCGGAGCGACCGGAAAGACTGTCCATGAGATCCCACTGAAGCAGGAGAGGGTAACATATGTAAAGGAAAGGAGATACCCACAGGCACTACGTCACCACATCCGGGAGGAACTCGAAAGGTTAAAACGACAGGGAATCATTATTGATAGTACATCCCCATAAAATAGTCCATTATGGGCGGTTATAAAAAGGAGTGCGCCAGGTGAAACTACTGAAAAGTACAGAGTGGTGATAGATTACAGGAAGCTGAACGA
>NW_027110883.1:37556-38111 GCF_000696795.3 Halyomorpha halys
AGGAGGTTCAAGATACACACTGACCACAGACCACTCCAGTGGGTGGGAAAACTAAAGGAATCGTCAGCAAGGATAACTCGTTTGAAGGAGCTTCTAGCACAATATAACATGGAGGTTGTATTTAAACCGGGCAAAGAAAATGTGGTGGCCGAATGGATGTCTCGAGCCATAACCACGAACGCCGAGGAATAAGAAAATGGGGAACCGTCCGGTGTCATGAGGGAATGGGCGCCTAGAGAGGAAGACCAGGATAAAGCGGAAGGAGATGGTAGGGAAGAATCTACAAAAACCACCAAAATTAAACATAGTGAGTACGAAAGAAGTAAAATGACGACGATGTGGTCGGAACCAGGCGGTAAGAATGACCAGATCAGTAGAATTTTGAAGAATTCTTCGAAGCCTGGAGAAAAACATCACCTGTATGTTGGCAACGAATTTAAATTTAATTTATCTTTGATTATGGCCATATCCTGAATAAATTACATTGCATTTTTTTTTTAATTATATAAATTCATGATTTTATTTTTGTTTTGCTTTACTTTTAGTTTGTAATAA
>NW_027110883.1:38161-42864 GCF_000696795.3 Halyomorpha halys
GATTATGGCCATATCCTGAATAAATTACATTGCATTTTTTTTTTAATTATATAAATTCATGATTTTATTTTTGTTTTGCTTTACTTTTAGTTTGTAATAAGAGATTATGAGGAGTGTCTATCTTTTGCTTTCTTTATTGTATATACTTTATTGTAAATAGTTATTTTTGTTGTATTTTATATTAATTTTACATATGTTATTATATGTTGAAGTTTACGAGGATTGTTCGGGGGGGGGGTCAGCTGTTACTTCGATGTCAGCTGACTGAGGAGATCAGCTGATCGCATGTATATAAAGAGATGTACCGAACCCAATAAAGTTAGTTACAGCAGTTCACACGTGTTACATCTTATTCCTTCTTCTCTTTTTTGACATTTGGCTTTCGCCGATACTTAACTTATATAACTTATGAGTACTTGGACTGAAATGCTTGAAGACAAAGGAAAAGAGGGAACAGAACTAAACAGTACGCTTACTAGAAAGATACTGGTTTATTATCTCTGTGATGCTATAGACATTATTGAGGTTTAATTACATGAGGAGTTAGGATTAGTGTTGTATACAGGCCTTGTCCAACCATAACTTCCCCCTACCAGTTCATGAATATGTCTCATAAACTCCAAAAAGATAACCACAACAAAATACAAAAAAAAACTAAAGACAAACTAACCTATACACAAAAACCAAAAACTAAAAAAATTCACTTTTCATCAACTAAAATTAACTCTTGAACTATTTAAAAAACTAATAAAAATTGTCACTCCGTTCTTCTTTCCATAAAACTTAGAAACACTAACGATAAAACTTTTGTATGCAAAAAAAAAAAAAACTTTTACATAGATGAGAAAACTACAGATCCTATTTATTATTCATTATGGGGAACTTGAGTTGTTCTATGTGGACCGTCCTTCGTTTTTTTGGTTCTTTAATACTCTCTATTGTTACTATATTCTGCTCTCTAATTGTAATCACCCTGAATGGCCCCACATACCTTTGCGGCTCCTTACCCCTGTTAGAGCTCACTCTACGGTAAACCACTGTCCCTATACCAATTTTCCCCACAATGTCACGTACACCCTCGTCATGTCGTGCCACGCGTTTGGCTTTCTCCTTTTCGATTCTATCTATCAACTTGTCCCACGTTTTTTTCAGTGCCATCCCGTTACCGACGATCTCCTCTCCGTCGATCACCGTGTTTCTATAATCGCGTTTCCGCCCTCTAAGTCCGAACCGAATTTCGAATGGAGCGAATCCCGTTACCGTATGCACGGAGTGGTTATAGGCTGCTATAGCTCTTCACATCTCATCACAGCCTCGTCTGGTTCCAGGCCCTTATCTAGCTGGAACACCCGGAAGTGATCGCTTAACGTGCCATGGAGCCCCCTCCCCTGCTCTTAGGGTGTCCTGGGGTGTTTAGATGCCACCTTACCTCCAAAGACCAAAGACCACCTTTCTTCTCTGACGTTGGCGTTATCGAACTCCCGTCCCACATCGGACGATATCCTTTCCAGTACTCCATAGAACTGGAACCATAAACACAGCGCTCCCAATACCGCCTCGGCCGATCTTTATCGAATCTGATGTGCCATTGCCACTTTGCCATAAGAGGTCAATCACCGTAACCCACTTGTAGCCCCTCCAGGTGAAGGTGTCTATTTTTAATTCTACTAACGGTGTGTTCGCCGTCGGAGTCTCCTCTTGTGTCGCCTTGGGTGGGTGTCGGTAGTATTTGGTGCTGAGGCACACCTCACAATTGCCGATTGTCTCCTGAATAGTTTTCCGCATATTCCACCAGAAATATTTCCGTCGTAGGGCTTAGTAGGTCTCATTCAAGCCTCGGTGATTGGACTTCCGTTGGTGGTATGCCAAGGTGACCTCCCTCTGTTAATCTCTGTCCTGAACGGTTTCCACCATTATTAGGCAACGAACAAACTTTCGATCCATTCCGATTTTCTCCAATCTCCAGAGGCGTTTTATCTTCTCGCAAATCACTCCATTCCCGACGTATAGATGGTATGTTCGCCCCGGTTTGGATGCATCTTTCAGCGCTCGGCAGATCTCATTCCTGACACCCGGTGCTGACCAAATAGTGGTGATCGAGGTCTTCTCATGTTTAGCGAAGTCCATCTTCATGGATCCGGAAGTTCTTGTCTTCCAAATTATTTGGTGTGATTTATCGTTCACCACCTCCTCTAGCTCTTCCATCTCCGTTGGTCTTCCAGCGTCTCAGTGGAGCTTTCGTTCTCGGATGATGGCTCATGGTCGTTTCCCGTCGTGCTTTGCGTTTCTTCTTCCCCTGGCGTCCATTCTCGCAAAAACTGTCTCACCTCTCCTGACGTCTGTGGTTGTTCCTCGTCTATTGCATTTACGGTGACCGCGCGGGATAACCAGTCGGCGACTACGTTTTCTTTTCCTGGTTTGTACTGGATTACGATGTTGTTCTGGTTGAGCAGTTCCTTCCATCTGGAGACCCTAGCTGAGGACTCTTTAAGCTTCCCGACCCATTGAAGCAATTTGTGATCTGTATGTACCCGGAATTTCCTCCCGAAAACATATGTTCTAATGTTCTACCGCCCACACAGTACCTAACAGTTCTCGCTCAAGTGCGCTGTACCTTGTCTCAGTATCTGTTAACCGCTTGCTAGCGTACGCCACCGGTCGCTCTCCACCCTCACAATCCGGCGACAGTACAGCCCCCAACGCGTACTCAATTGCGTCCGTAGTGATGATAAATGTACGTTCAAAGTCCGGGAATGCCAACACCGGTTCCTTCTGAAGCGCCTCCATGCATTTTCTAATGTTTTCCACCATATCGGGCGTCACCTGCACCCTATTTCCATTTTTCAGAATGTTATTAATGGGTACCAGATACCTAGCCATCGCCGGTACGAATCGTCCATAGTAATTCAGAGCGCCCAACAATCTCCGGATTCCCTTAACATCCGTTGGAATCGCCATTTTCCGGATCGCTTCTACCTTAGTTGCGTCTGGCCTGACTCCCTGTTCCGATATTGAGTGTCCTAAAAAAATTATATGGTTTCTCCCCAATATTGATTTTTCGCTCAATAACTTTAACCCAAAGTTCCGGACCTGTTCGAACACCTTGCGCAAGTGGGACACATGTTGTTCCCCCGTTTTGCTAAAAACGAGCAGGTCGTCCATGTATACCTGGAACATGGACTCGTGGATTCCCCGTAAGAATTCGTCCATCAATCGTTGGAACGTAATTGGTGAATTTTTCAGTCCGAAGGACATCCTCGTAAATTCATAATGCCCCCTTTCGAATGTAAAAGCTATCTTGTGCTGATCTTCCGGGTGCATCTTGATTTGGTGGTAGCCGGCTTTCAGATCTAAAGTACTTAAGATCGTTGCCCCACCCAGTCTATCTAAGATATCTTCTAGTCGCGGTATCGGGTATCTCTCGTCTACCGTGTTCTCATTAAGACCCCGGTAATCAATTACTACCCTATATTTTTCTCCCTTGTCTCTCAGTGTGCCATTCTTCCGCACTGCCCATAGGGGCTGTTGTATGGGGAGGTACTATCTACGATGATACACTGTTTTTTTCAGATTGTCTAACTCTTCACGAATATGCTGTCTGAGCGCATGTGAATACCTCCTCTCTTTTACGTAAGTAATTTTATCTTGTTTCAGGGGGATTTGGTGCATTGTTTGTCCGGTCGCCGTGATATTTCTTCTCCCATACTTGTTACACTCAACTTTGACTAATCCAGTGGTTCTCGTCTTCCATATAATCTGCCGACTCTTATCGTTAACCCTCAAGTTCCTCCATATCTATTGGTCTTCCTTCCTCTGAGCTCTCGTTAGACGAACATTCTTCCCTATCGCCTTCCTCTCCCTGTGTCCACTCCCGTAGGAATTGCCCGGACGGTTCCCCGGCCTCTACTTCTACTGAATTTACTGTTATTGCTCGAGATAACCAATCAGCTATCACATTTTCTTTTCCAGGCTTATATGTGATTTCCAAATTGTACTGTCCCAATAACTCCTTCCAATGCGTAATCCTGGCCGAAGACTCCTTCAACTTTCTCACCCTTTGCAGGGGCCTATGGTCAGTATAAACTTTCTTCCGAACACATAGGGCCTAAAGTGGTCAACAGCTAACATTTTCCCAAGAGCTCTCGTTCCAGCGCACTATACGACCATCGGTGTGATGATCACCTTTCTCCATTTTTTGAGAAGGTTGTTGAGTGGGACGAGGTACTCAGCCATTTCTGGCATAAATCTTCGGTAATAATTTAAAGTTCCCAACAGCCTCCGAACTCCCTTCACATCCCTAGGAACCGCCATCTTCCGTATAGCTGCAACTTTATCCGTGTCAGGTTTAACTCCTTCACCTAGAAATCGTGTGGCCCAAAAAATTAATTTGTTCCTGCTCAAGCGATGATTTCTCTCCAGATAACTTCAGCCCGAAGTTCCTAATTCTTTGGAATACGCTGTGTAAATGCTGAAAATGTTCTTCTTCGCTCTTACTGAGCAATACTGGTGTCCTCGAAGCCCAAAGAGGACATCAAATGGTGAAAACCCCGTAACTGTATGTACAGAATGATTGTATGCCACAATCGCCTTAGGCATTGCCACGTCCGGTTCCAGTCCCTGGTCAACCTGATATAGTCGAAGATGGTCACCCAATGTTCCATGAAGCCGCTCTATGCCTCCTCTACTCTTAGGGTGCCCTGGGG
>NW_027110883.1:47726-48800 GCF_000696795.3 Halyomorpha halys
TGATGATCACCTTCCTGCCTTTCTTCAGAAGGTTGTTGAGTGGGACGAGGTACTCAGCAATTTCTGGAACAAATCTCCGGTAATAATTTAATGTTCCCAGCAACCTCCGAATTCCCTTCACATCCCTAGGCACTGTCATCTTCCGTATAGCTGTGACTTTATCTGCGTTGAGTTTAACTCCTTCCCTGGAAATCGTGTGGCCCAAAAAATGTATTTGCTCCTGCCCCAAGTATGATTTATCTGCCGATTACCAAATTTCCTGATTCTCTGGAATACGCTGTGTAGATGTTGCACATGTTCGTCTTCATTTTTACTGAATACTAGCAGATCATCCATATAGATCTGATAAAAAAGCTCTTCCCTGATATGGTGACGTAGCGCCTGCGGGTATTTCCTCTTTTTCACATAAGTGACCTTGTCTTGTTTCAGTGTGATCTCATGTACCGTATTCCCAGTTGCCCCAAGCATGTCTCCTTCTTAAAAAAAAATATCTTTGTCGGATTTAAGCAATCCGAATTTTTCGGTTAATTTTTGGTTTTATATAAAGTCGGGGTCGGGGGTCTCATTTTCGGATGTCCCCCTTATCCCGGATACCGGAAGACCCCGTAGACGCCGCGACTGCAATGCCGCCCCAGCCTATGCACCATGCAAGCTAGGACCTGGCCTACCCCTACCATCACGCCAGAGTCCATGACACGCTGGCCAGCCACTGAAGAGGAAAGACGTCTTTTCAGACACCAGGCGAATACACATGGTTTTCACCATTTCCCTCACAGCACAGGATCCCTAGACGAGGGAAGCTACTAGGATGCGTCACCGCGGCGGCGAAGACGTCACCAGATAAGCAAATTATTATATATGCCATGAGACCATCCAAATTTGATCCTTTATTATATTACTATAGATAAAGATTTCTGGACTAACACAATAACCCAGTTTGCCCCTCCAGAGAATTAACTTTATAAATAAAAGGAAAATATATGCATGTGTTCATAATCAGAAAAGTTTCAATTTTCAGCCCCCATTTTCTACACATTTATCATAATCTAAAATTACACTCGGGACACCTGCAGT
>NW_027110883.1:48850-53370 GCF_000696795.3 Halyomorpha halys
TTTACATTTAATCATATTACATTAGTGTTACATAGGTCATATTATTGTTACATACTCTACATACATATGATTGTTGATGCCCCAAACATATCGGGAGTCGCCACGAGTTCCTCTAGAGACCTAGGCGGCCAATCAAGCAAGGAGAACTCACCTGCTAAAGTGAGTCTGGCACAAGTGTACATAGGGCAGTTAAAAATAATAGGTTTTACATCTTCCACGGCTCTACAGTTACAATTAGGGTTATCCCTTATTTTGAAGAAGTGTAACTTTGAATTGATGTTGCCATGCCCTGTAAGAAGCTGCACCATCCAGTGGTCTGTCTCAACCCATTTATTTATTATAACTCCCAGTTGCACAGTTATCCCACCTCCTCTGCTATTCGGATAAGACAATGTCGTCGATTCTACTAGAAACTTCCTCGAATCTTCCGCTAGAGCTGACGAAACAACTTGACCCAACACGGGCCGGCAAGCCTTTCATAATATTGTACTTGGCGATGACAATCTGGATTCGAAGGTCTATTGGCAGTTGATCCGTAATTACTTGCAAGGATGAAGTTGGCGCAGTCCTATAAGCCCCAGTCACAAGTAATAGAGCTCTCCTTTGTGCCTGTTCCAATCATTTAAGATGTGAGTACGTGAGATTTTGTCCCCAGGCAGGTACAGCATAGAGGGCGATTGGCAAGAAGGAAGTTTTGTATAATATTTCTCTGTACCTATATTTCAGGCCCCAGGTCGTTCCAGCTATATTATTGAGGCAGCTGTTGCGAAAAACAGTTTTAATTTTTACTTCCTTAAAGTGGTTAGTAAAGTTACACCTTTCGCCTAAAAAAACGCCTAGAAACCTAACTTCCGGTGATGGTTTTATCATTTTATTCCCCAATTTCAAGAATAAGAGTCGAGTCTTTTCGTAGTTTAGGGCTTCTTTTCACTGCACCATTGCTCAACAATAAGAGTAACCTCTGCTGCTTTCGTTTCCAGATTAACTCGTGACCTTGCCTCAATCCCCACGCCACAATCATCGACATATGCGGCTTGTGTGTATCCTGCTGCCCGTAAATTCACCAGTAGTGGATTCATATTGATATTCCATAATGGGAGACCTAAAACGGATCCTTGAGCGCAACCCCGTTGGACCAGTCTCGTGATTCTCCTTGTTGGTAACTGGTAGAAGACTTAACGGCTCTCCAAGAAGGATTTAATAAGCTTGTATATATTTCTTGGATAGTGCAGCTTTTTAAGTTCCCCCATTATTCCAGGCCACCACATACTGTCAAAGGCTCCAGCAACATCATAAAAGAGGATAACAAAATATTTAGAGGTGGAGTGTTTTGCCACAGTTAGGAGCTGCTTGATTGATTGATATGAGCTGAAGGTAGTTAAAGGCTGATTAGGGCCCTTCTGGCGTTCTTCAAAATTTCAGCACCTACCATGTCTGATCCAGGCGCTTTTCCTAGGCGAAGTTTATCGAAGGCCATATCCACATCAAGCTCGTCCCATGGAGAAGCATCTTCAGTAGGAGGAGGTACATCCATTTCAATTCTGCATTGCGTGTGGTCTGCAGTATCACCGATTGGGTCATCCTCTGGAAAAGATTTCAGCATTATGGCCTCTTCTGCCGTCCGGGCAGTGTCGCCATTATGCATAAAGGAGGTGAAGGTATTCCTATTCCAACTCGTACCAAGAACTTATCGGTCCGAGAGGAAGGGATTTCGTACATTGGGTGGTGGAAATATCCCCAGCAGTGAGATATGAGATATTAGCAGAGGGAAGAGTATTCCTTGAATGGGCATCCTGTAATGTTCGGGACTGGGTAGCAGTGTCCCGCTGCTGGCACTTGTTGCAACTTCTCAAAAGGCTTCTCGCACATTGAAAAATTTTGCACTGCAGCAGTCGTAAACTGTAGGTATTGTGGTGAGAGAGGACATAGATGTGAGAGCTGCCCAAAACAGAAATCTGATGGGGCACCAAAATGCATAAACTGCTCTAGGACAAACACAGTTTCAGACCATTCTTCTGATTACAAGGAGTGTCCATCTTATAAAAGAGCTGTGGAAAGGACAATCATGAGAGCCCAATACGAAGACAATGAGTGATATTATAACGATAAGAATACCACAACACAATCTGAATAGGAGACCGTTAGCATAGGATAGACATTGCTGCCCTTCAGGAACCTCCTACTAGAAGAGGCAAAATTGTTGGTACTACACCACGTGACCGAATTATTTCCTCTTCTGGAAGTGGCCTGTGTGATGCGCCACAGAGTGCTCTTCTTGTAATCAATAACTCATATACCATTACCGCACAACCTGAACTAACTAACAAGTTAATTTCCGTCACAAACATAGAGGCTCCAGGAATTAATTTTAACCTGATTAACGTCTATGAAAAATTTTCTACTGCGCTGGAAGAAATACTGACTCAGCTCCAGGACATCATGAGCAAACTACGAACAATTATGATTATACTAGGCGATTTTAATGCCCAATCCATATTATGGGGAAGCCGGAGGACTAACAGAAAGGGGATGTTACTAGAAGACTTTGCTGTATGCAACCGGCTGGTTATTCTTAACGAACCGGCATCTTTGCTTACTTTTTCGGGCTCCAGTGGAGAATCTTTCATAGATGTTACCATGGCAACACCAGACATTGCACAATTGATTAGCTCATGGAAGGTGGCTGATTGGACCTGCAGCGACCATCGCGTGGTGACTTTCGTAATTAATAAGGATGATACGGGCAGGCACTAGGGAAAACAACGCTTTGAAACGCAGGGAGTTGAGTGGGAGTGCGTAACGGCAGTTATAAGATGGACACTCCTTGTAATCAGAAGAATGGTCTGAAACTGTGTTTGTCCTAGAGCAGTTTATGCATTTTGGTGGCCTACCAGATTTCTGTTTTGGGCAGCTCTCACATCTATGTCCTCTCTCACCACAATACCTACAGTTTACGACTGCTGCAGTGCAAAATTTTTCAATGTGCGAGAAGCCTTTTGAGAAGTTGCAACAAGTGCCAGCAACGGGACACTGCCAGAATGCCCATTCAAGGAATACTCTTCCCTCGGCTTATATCTCATATCTCACTGCTGGGGATACTTCCACCACCCAATGTACGGAATCCCTTCCTCTCGGACCAGTTTTAAACACAGGGTTGAAGTGTTGCCTGGTACGTTCTGATTTATTGGCATTCAGGCTCCAAAAGTGCTCAATGATTTTGTTGTGGTCCAGGTCTCGGTACATCATATATTATCATCCTGGGTAGACGTTTATTCTCTAGGTTTACGTTAGCGCCTAGTCTCTTTATTCCTTCAGATTGAATAACCTTTCTAGCTTCTTCTTTTGTGCTTGTCCTGATTATAACGCCTTTGGCCGTTTCCACTACTCCTCTGATTTTCACCGCTTCTGTAGCCGGCGTAAAATTTTCCTTCATTCCCTGTTTTAGTGCCTGAATCGTTGGATACTTTTCTTTGCTTTGGTCGGTCTGTGCTATGAAAACCGAACTCAATGGTTTTTTAGTTGTTTCTTGGTGCTTATGAACTAGTACTGAGGCATAAGTTCGCTTCTTTATTGTATCCTCTTTTTCAACTACTAAAGGTTTGATCTGCTCCTTGACTACATCCTTTATGACAAGTTCTATTGCCTGAGTGTCAAGTCGTATTGGGCTGCGATGTTGGTAAAAAAAAGTATTCTAAGTTTTCACTTAATTAGCTTATTATTTTGGTTGGTAATTAATCATTATATTATTACAATTTTCCAGAAAAGAAATTTTAAAATTTTATATCATATAATGAGTTTTAATATATTTCAGGGACAGTTGAACAAGAGGATAATGAATTGAGCGATATGAAAAATGAAGGTGAATCAAATAATTCAATTTCTCCATCAGATGATAAATCAGAAAAAGAACTAAATGATTCTGCTAAAAAAATTCAAGCTGGGGTGAGAGGATATCTAGTAAGAAAAAAACAAAAGGTTGAGAGAGATGCAGCAGTCACAATTCAATCTCATTTCAGAGGATTTAAAACCCGCCAGCGTTTGAAACAAAATTCGACATAAACTTCACGTCATTGAGTCTAATATATTCTTCATATATATTTTTATATTATTCATATTTAATTTTTATTTTAATCACTTTTGTTTATTTCATGCAATGCAAAAAATATTATTAATTACTCAATATTTATGTTATTCCCTCAATTTTTAGATACTATTTATTTATTAACATGTGGTTATATTTTTTCCAGTGATTCTTTCATGAATGATGCCATTTATCTATCACTTTTTGTGAAAAAAAAAATATTAAAAAATAATCACCACTTTATTACTGTATAACTTTTCAAAAATAAATTATGGTAATCAGATGATTACATGAGTGAAACACGTTTTGTTACTTATTTAAGTGTAATTTTTTCAAACTTGGAAGAAAATATAGTAAATTACATCTATAATTCCGTAGGTAATGGTAAAGGTTTTATTATTTACTTTTTTTTTTCTTAATTTCATTGTATAATACGTAA
>NW_027110883.1:54051-74965 GCF_000696795.3 Halyomorpha halys
TATATATATATAAACATGAACTTATGTGTTTATTTCTATTGGCTGTGAAAATGGAATAAATAAGGCAATTGCCATAATATTACGCTTGCAATATGCACAGAAATATAGGCACCTATAGGTCGTGTTCATAATATATTATCTAATTAATTTATTATTTAGCTGCATATGCATTTTCATCTTAATAAAATAAAGTTATGTATTTATTTCTTATTTGTATACAGGGAGTCTCCTTTCCAGATGATATTTGAAGATTAGTTGAATATTAAGTAACTTATTCATATATTAAATATTTTCTAATTAATTTTATGGTGACATTTAACCATCATAGATTCCTGTAGTTTTACCTTTATCCTAATTTTATCCAAAATTAGTACATATTGTGCGTCTGTATCATTTCAATCTACAAATCATGTCAAGTTTCTATTAAATATTCAGTTTGTTGATGTGGTTACACGAAGAATAAAATTGTTATTTAGGCTAAATCTGGAACTCATATAGAACAAACTTTACAATTGCTCAATTGTGCTCTTATAAATTTCTCAATTGTCCCAATCACCGATTATATGTTTTCTAATTATGTAAAGTTAAAATTTCCTCTTTCTCACGAGCGAAACGTGTTGGTAATAAAGTTAGTATAAATTCTTATTTAAAAATTATATTATAATATATGTTTTAAAAAAAAAGTACCTCAGTATATTTATGTTTTATAAACATTAAATATTTTAATCTTGGGTTAAATTTATTTAATGATGAACATTGATCTTTTTTTTTTTTTTTTTTTTTTTTTTTTTTTTTTTTTTTTTTTTTTTTTTTTTTTTTTTTTTTTTTTTTTTTTTTATATTGTTATTGGAGATTGTTGACATAAGCTAACGTAATAAAGGAAAATGGGTATTAATACTTATAGTGTCCATTCATATCGTATATACAAGCTAAACTAAAGGAGAAGAAAAATAATGATAACAAAAATAATAATAAAAATTATAGTAACAGGGGTTATACAGAGGGGTTAGGATGATGTATGAGGTTCTGATTAAAGTTCATGACTGGATGGAATAATGCCTAGGACACATTCCATACAGTTTAGGTCATAATGAACCGCAGAGAGGAGGTTGTATTGACACGCCTAAGACTAGGACACATCAGGCTCACACACCTTCACTTAATTACAAAGGAGGATCCACCCAGATGCCAGAAATGAAATCAAAGAATGACAATAAATTATATCTTCGAAGAGTGTGTTTTCGACGCGAGAAGAATAAATGAACTGGGCATACCTTCAAACATATCAGAGGCCTTGGGAAATGGAGAAACATATTTAAATAAGATTGTGCCTTTTCTGAAAATACAAGGACTATTTGTAAATATATAATGTATATATATGAATGTATGCGTATGTATATGTGTGTATATATATGCTTTTTTGTATATTATGTATTTTTGTATACTTTATATATTATGTGTTTGGTTTTTTATATGTTATGTATTTTTATCTACCCATTTTATACATATTTATGTATTTTTTTTTTCATTTACATAATTGAACACTGGGTGTGTACATGAGTGGGGTGTTGGCGTTGATGACTGGTGGGTTTTACGCCTTAATTTCTGAATAAACAACAACATAATGAAAGGTTTTTTTTTTTAACGTGCAGCTATTGTTCAGATACCTAATTTGTCCAATTTCTCAATGATGTTTAAAATAACTAAATTTTATGCTCATGGGCAAATGTATTATTTTTTACTTCAGTCAGATCTTGACATGTGTCGAGGTGATCTCCATCCATTCTCTCTTGGTTCCTTAACCCTGGCACAGTTGTAGCCAGTTGTCCGACAGAAGCAGCTACTGCATCTTTTCTTGAGAGGTCAGCTGGGATCGGGTTTTCTATTAAACACTTGTATCTTTTCCCTTCCGTCGATGTGTGTTTTTATTGTTCCTTATCATTCGCCCTATAGAGTCATAATATTTTGGATGGACTGGTTGTGGCAATTCTGCCCCTTTCCTGGTAAGACTATTCTGCTTCTTCATTTCCAGAAATCCTGAAATGGTTCGGAATCCACTGTAGGACCACATTAGTGCCTCGGATTGTCAGATCCTAGAGAAGGGATTTGCATTCCAAAACAGCAATTGATAGACTTCCATGCCTGCTAGTAACAGCATTGATAGCTGCTTGAGAGTTGATGAAGAGAACTACATCCAGATCTTACCTTCTAGACAATGTTCTTAAGGGGATGAGAATAGCTGATACTTCACCATCGACGTTTGTAGCCTCTTTTCTTACTGCAGCAGTGGATTGGAAATCCCTTGAGTGAATCTCTTCTCCACCATTTTAATGGTTGATTCAGCTGATCTGGCCGCATAAAAGTAAAGCCAATCCTGAAGGGGGTACTTTTGAGCTATAGTTACCTTGTGGAGGTGTTGCAGCTCTGCATTGCTTATGTAATGGTAGATTGGGAAATGTTCCTGGATTCTTATGTCTTGAATCTTTGAAGTGGGAATCTTTGAAGTTTTTCCAAAACCTTGGGTCCGTTCTTTCCATAAGCTCGTAAAGACACATTGCAGCTCGCTCATGTCACTTAGAAAGAGGTTCTATAATGGTCTGTAACTCCATAACTGCAGAGCGCAGTGCACCCGAGATTCGACGCAAGCCTTTTTTGTTCTGTTAGTATCCAGGTAGGAAATTAAAAATTCCTTCCTAAATATTTTTTGGTTTTTATCCCTCGTTAGAAGGTTGTATCCCCCGTACACTATTCATTAAGATTTAAGATAAGATTCCGCGTAGGGCAGGTATCGGATTTAGGCATTCGATTCTCATCGTACTTTTCTTGTTTTATATAAATACCGGGCCCAGTGTCTCGTTATTTGGTTCCCCATTTGCGGCGGCGGCCACAAAGCGCCTGGGATTGCCATCACTGCGACATACAAGCCAGAAGCTATTTACCCCGTACTACCCCGACCGACAGGGAACTTCCTGATCAGCCTTTGTGGGAGACACACGTAAGATCGAGTGAACGAAAATATATGGTCTTCATCATTTCGTTGACCAACACATCACTACCAGCCTGGCCTAACGAAGCGGCAAGAAGGCAACAGAACCGCTACGACAAGACAACTATCTTTAACACCAGCTATAATACGAGACCTGGGGTGATCTTTGGACATGATAAAAGATCGACCGCGCGCAGAGATTAGCCCTGGAAACTGAAGCAGGTAGAGCAGAGCTAGGATAACACTCCGGATGAAGAGATTGAGTTCCGGACTAAGCATAGGGTAGAAGAATCCTAGTTGCAGAGATGAAACTGAGGATTAGAACTGTAGCAAAAACAATCCTACTTGCAAGGATGAGCCTGCGGACTAGAAGTATAGGTAAGAATGAATGGGGACAACTCTAGTAGTAGTAATGAGCTTACTGCTGGGATGAGCCTACTGACTGAGACTGTAGGCAAGAAGGTAGGAGAAGGAAGAGAGGAAGGTGAACGTCCATGGCTTAGGTAGACATAAAAAAAAAAATAATGATCTCATACAATTAAGCAATAGCAGTTATCACAATGAACTACCATGGGGGACTTATGCTAGATCCCTCCCAAGCGGTCACGTTGGTTCAAGACCGACGGCTGCTTTACTGCTAATTTAATGAGTGCATTGGTGCATTGGTGAATATTAGTGCATTTGGCTGTAACCGAGAAGCGATCATATTTAATTTTTTTTTTTGGTAGTTCAGTGTATTATTTTCGTACGCTTTTTTATTGTTTAATCGACAGCGTTAACTAGATCATATATTACTAATGAACAGCACATTTTTACATAAAATTATTATTTATCAACGCGAGAGCTTGAGTGTTAAATTCACTCTGCTGGATTCTGGGCGAACTTTGGGCTGATCCTTGGTGATCTCTAGTCATATGCTTGTCGGAATTCCCTCGCTACATGTTCCAAAAACTGGAAAAATTACAATGTTATTTAATTTTTAAAAAAATGTTGCTTATATTGTAATTCTTCCAATCTTTTGAACCTTAAACGTTGTGATATAAGATCAGCTAGTCACGTTTTCTAGCCCTCTCTTCCTCTCTCAACCTCTTAAGGACGACTGTGATGAAAATCTTCACTGCGTTCCAATGCTGGTTTGAGCGCAGCATTTAGCTAACCACATTTTCTGGTGTGGTGCGTCCTCCACACACTCTCTCCAATTGTCTTCTTTCTGCCACAAAGCGAATGCAAGCAAAAAATACAGGCTCCGCTGTTTCCTTCAGCAGTATGACATCCAGGGCATTCTGCGGTGTCCAATTTAAATTGGTATTTGTTTGGTCTAAAACTGTCAATTGGATCAATGCATCAATTGGGTTACGTAGAAATTCACCTCCCCATGCCGGCGGCCATACCACAAGCCCACATCGGATATTAACCTGCGAGTCCACCTCCCGGAATCTGCGGCCTCCCAAAGCTGTTGCCGCTGATCGCTGGTTGTCTGCTCTTCTTCTCTAGAAACGTGAGAGCGTCGTTTATAGTGCCTACTTCTTTCTCCAACAAGGAGTTCCTCAGGCGGCATTCTGCCTATAACACACCCTGCCACGTAGGAAACTGTCCGAAAAGCACTCCCGTCCTCAAGCAAACTCTACGATAAACGGAAACCATCTGTCTCCTGTATGATTAGGTAACCATCGCATCTTTCCAACTGGGAGCTGCATATAACATAATCAAGGAGAGACAACCACAAGAAGCCTGCTGCGACTTTCCTTAGGACCTCCAATGTTTGGCATAAGGCATAACAATAAGGATGCTACTTTAGCAGATATATTCCGTGTGAATATTAAAGCGGAAACATGCATAATTTTTAATTTATTGTTTTATTCCCCCTTTCTCTTATCCACTGCATCCGTCCGGGTGCTTCCTCCAGCACGCAGCCTGGTCCAGCCCTTCTGGTCTCATTCTGCGTCTGCTTCCTCTCCTACATCTTCTTGTCTTGGTGGCTCTCCGATTACGGGTGGTGGAGCCCTTCCTAATGTAAAATACGTCGGGCCGACAAACTCCTTCCACCCGTAGATGAATTCCCTGAAGAAGGGATAGTTCTCCTCCTCCATCAGACGAGGAAAGTCCGACTCTGCGAGGGCGAATATCCAGGTTTAGCTTAACATCCTGGCACGGTGTCCTTCCATGGTGGTGCAATCCAACACTATATGCTCTGCAGTTTCAGGGACTCCACATGTAGGGCACCGGGGGTCGATATTCTTCCCAAAACTTTTCGGCTTTCCCCGGAACCCACCATGTCCTGGTAGGATCTGCGAGACCCAATAATCTGGGAGGACCCAACCCGCTATCAGTCTTGAATGGACGGTTGGGAATAACTTCCTCAGAGTAGCACCCTTTTGGCTCGCCTGCCACCGTCCATACGATTCTTTAATGGAATCCTCCCACAGCATCTTCCATAGGTTCGGAGTCCCGCCAATCCTCTCTTGAAGTCCCTCCGGTAGCGCTACTAACCCCTGCTTCTTTTCTTCGTACTTTACGAAATCCTCCTTGAGAATGAGGTCCAGGGGCATCGCTACGGCCAGAACCTGCACCGCCTCATGCGACACCATTCTGTAGGTATGCGTGACTCTTAGCAGAGCCAACCTCTGTATGGTGGCCAGTCTCCCCTTTTGATCCTGCGTGAGGTTCCGGCTCCATGTAGGGGATGCGTATCTCAGAATACCCGGGACCACACCTTTATAGTACCTGATTCCACAGAACGCATCCCCTAACCTGCTCAATCCATTGAGTGATAGGATCACCCTATTCCTTAAATTAATCAGGTGAGGAGTGGAGTCAAATCGTATTCTTGTCCTCACCCCGAGGTACGTCACTTCCTCCAGTCTAATCCTCTGTCCTTGGGTGTCCAAGGAAATAGGATGAGCCTTATCAGTGGAGCCTCTAATAAGTATGGCCTGAGTCTTAGCTGCACCCATACTCAAATTCCTCCTCTCACACCATTCTCCTACGAGACCGACACACGTTTCTGCTTCCATCTTCAATGTGCCTTTGCTTTTCTCGGCCACGATAACTGCCGGACCGTCGACGTAGGCCGTGACAAGGAACACTCTGTTCTCTAGCTCCCCCACCGACTCGTCAAACACTAGTTTCCACAGGGCCGGACCTAGGACCGAACCCTGTGGGCATCCCCTTTCAATTTTTTCCTCCACCTCATAGTAGTTACCCCTAATCCTAACGCTCCTATTACTTAGGTAACCACCTACCAGGGAGAATAAGTTACTGGGGTTGTTGAGCTCTTGCAATCGCTAAAATACACGTGACCACCAAACACTATCAAAGGCGGAGGATATGAACAGTATCAGTAAGACATATTTTCCGCCCTCCCTACTATTTCCCCAGGTACTCTCTGCAACGCACCCGTTGTTCCCCTGGGTGGCTTCTGCCGTTAGGATTGGTCTAAGGGTGTTCACGATCATGTGTTACATAGCTTTGCTGGCTACTGGGAGGAGGCATATAGATCGGTAGGCTTTTGGCGTTACCTTATCCTTGCCTCCTCCCTTGTAGAACAGTCTCAAGTCTGCAACCCTCCACTTGCTGGGAAAATACCCCTTATCTAATCACTCGTTGAATATCTCCAACATGTCATCCTGAATATAAGGAGCACTATTCTTGAGGATTGCAGCATCTATGCCATCGAGTCCTGGAGCCTTTCCAATCCCCATTCGGTCCACGGCAAGACGAAAGTCCCATATATCCCATGGTGGACATAGGTAGGCACCTGATGGGTATAGCGTCTCATCATGCTGTCTTCCGCACTATCCTGGGACGGATCGTCCCATATCGTATATAATCTATATACAGCTTTGCAGCATCCTCCTGCCTGGGTACCTCCTACTCTGATAGCCGCCTTTAACTGTAAAGGCTTGACCTTGCCCAGTATCACTCTGTAAGGGATACCCCAGGGACTTATCTGTCTCCTCAGCAATGAACTCGTCCCAGGACCTCTTCTTCTGGTACCGCACTCCGTTTCGATATACTCTATACCTATTTTTATATTCCTTTCGGATTGTAGGTCTCCTCTCATTATTTCTGTACGCCTGGGCCAGAAGTAATCTCTCTTGAGTTGAGTCAGGGCTGGAGTCTACCATGGGACCGGACGTTCTCTCGTCCTTCGGCGTTGAAGGGCAATACTAGCCGCTTCAGTTCTGGTGCCCTTTAGCATTGCCAGCCTGTGGTCAATTTTTCTCTCATCTATCGGCACCATTCTTGATCAACCTGTATTCCCTCCAGTTCATTGGAAAATGCTCTCTAGTTCGCCTATTGGGTCAAAAAGCCCTTTTCACCTGCTCGGGAACCGCCTCCACCACACTAAAGGCTAAGCACCCGGTGGCCGGAGCTCGTATCTGACCGTAGAGTCTAGTCCACGATACACTTCACTATGGGAGCCGTGGCAAGTGTCACGCCTATCCAACTCTGACCCCTCGCTCCAACAAATGTGGGACCTGAGGGCTCGTTCATAATAACCAGTTGACACCTCGCCACGCATTCTTCTACCAACCTCCCTCTAGCGTCTGTGCGAACAGAACCCCAGGCCGTGCCCCACGAATTGGTATCGGAACAGACTCTCATGCTTTTATACTTTAGCGCGACAGCCTCCACAGCAGCTATATTATCCTCTACATTGATATTTACATTCGCCTGTCGTGGCGGCATATATGCTGAAACCATAGTGAAGGCAACTCTACCCCATATTCTGCAATGATGTTAATGATGCTCCCTCCATGTTCAGAATCAATAGGATTCTATCCAGGGAGTCTGAAAGGAGAGTGTTGGGTGCTGTTGAGGTGGAAGGAGGGTTCACCAATTCTGAGGTGGGAACCCTGGAGTCTCTGGCACGCTCACACTTCCCTGGGTGTGTACTGATAAAAGAAAATTACACAACCCTCACTATAGAGAGCTACACTTATAGTAGAGATGAGTGTGTCGAGGCAAATAGGATTGTCAACTCTGGCAAGGTTGAGTGGGCGATTAGATCATTCTCGCCCTTTAAATCAGCCGGTACGGATGGATGAAACTAGTAACGAACTACCATTCCCTGACTTATGAGGGACATGGTAGACTGTTCAGGAGGATCAATGAAGACGGGATCCTGGCTATGCATTCTGATCATCAGGTGAAGAAATACAAGTACACTTACTATAGTGTAATGATTGAAGGGTCTACTCCACACAAGCCTTGTAATGGGAAAGACTGCTACACAGACGGATCCCTAATGCAACAAGGATCTGGAGCAGGAATATGGAGGATGGACATGCCTAATCAAGACACATCCATCTCGTTAAGAAAACACACCACAGTATTCCAGGCTGAGGTGTTTGCAATAAATGTCTGTGCCCAGAATTTAATAAAAGGGGAAAGGCTACTTGTGGTTTACACGGACGGTCAGGCAGCCATCTATGAGCTGGATAACTATGTAACCCGCTCTAAATTGGTGGAGTAGTGTAAGGGTAACTCTCTCTCCTTGGCCAACAAAGTGCGGGTGGAATGGGTGCCTGGACATAAAGGCATTAAATGAAATGATCGAGCGGACTACCTAGCAAGGAAAGGATCTGAGTCTGCTCCTCTTATACTCATATGAGGGATTAATCTCAGCCATGCGAACAGGCACATCAAAAAGATTGCTGAGGGCAAGGCTAGGTTACTCTGAAAATACCAGAGGAATGGAACAATCAAAAATGTTCCTCAAGGGATTCTGCCCGAAAAGAAGCAGCTGTCTTCTTAATATGGATAGGAGTATTTTAAGATGGGTGACAGGTCTATATACGGTACACTGTTAGCTAAATAAGCATCTCTATAAAATGATATTGATAGAGTCCCCTATCTGCAGGTTCTGCAGGAAGGATGAAGATACTACTTACCACCACATCATTTGCAGATGAGATATAGTGGCAAGAATACGATTCCTCATCTTCGGTAAGGATTGTAACTTGGATCCCAAACTTTGCGAGACAGTGGATCCTTATACAGTGTCCAGATTTACAAAGGCAATTGGCCTGTTTTGAGCAGAGGAGGGTCGGCGAACAATAGGCCATCTGTGGCCGCGGTGCTTCTTTGCCATAAGAAAAAAAAAAAAAGAAAAAAACTACCCCATCTGATATAGCTTGTGGCCAGGTCTGCTGTGGGGAATTGCTTCAGTTCCATTACGTCGAGAACGGGATTGACTTCCACTATCGCTGCTCTAGACCACCTCACACCACTGCCTAGCGCGACCACCCTCGACGTTGTACTAAATCCTATGACCACATTCTTGTGACAGTATAGCTCCTGAATCGCCTAGATGTCAACACTCCGGGCGTGAGATCACAATTCGTCCGCGACCACTCGTCTTCGTCCCATGTTGACCTGCGGGATCTGTAGCCTATGCATACCAGGTCTTTTTCGCCTGCTTGACCATCATCTCCGTATGTAGCGGGCACGCTCTGCTACCCGCGCATTGTTGGAGGTCTTTCCCCGCTCTCCCAGGAAACTTGCATCGATCATGACTCCTAGGTATTTTAAACAAGACTGGGAACGAATTTCGTGCCTTCCCACAGTGATGGATTCAGTTTGCTTCCTGCTCATTACAAGGAGAACCTCGGTCTTGTTGTAGGCCTACCGAAGACAGCCAACCTCGAACCGTAGCAATAGCCTGGTTAGCGATGGGAGTAACTTCTTCCAAGTACTTCACCGCCACTACAACTGCAACTGCGAATCCCACAACTGTATTGCGTCATTCATTACGTTCCACAGAAGAGGTCCTACTACCGAGCCTGACACTACCAGCCACCTCGTATCTCCTTTGGCCAATGTCTGAAAGATAAAACAGAACTCTATCTTTGAAGTAGTCTGTGAGAACTCTCATAAGATATGCTGGCACCCCCATAGTTCGTATGGCATCTATTATATAGATCCATCTTGTAGTGTTAAAAGCATTCTTAACATCTAGAGTGACGATTGCTGCAGAACACTTGCCACCTCTACTCCACATTTCTCCTGAAATTTCTGTACGGGCCATCACGACTATCATTCCAATCACATAAATCGTGGATCACTCTTTTGAGCCCGCGAGAGAACATTAACTCCCTCTGTCAACTCTTGTAGCCTAAAAAAAAAAAGGATTTTCTCAAATGCTGCACTCAGTATCCAATAAGCAAATTGGACAATAGGTTGAGGGGTCTTCCAGTCTTCCCTTACTTTTTAGAATGCAAGAATTAAAGGGATTGATGAAAAGATCCGGCCTTTTTCTGAGAGCTACATTAGGAATTCCGTCCAATCCTGGTGCCTTGCCATGTTATCTCGAGGCGATGTCCTCTATCTCTTCCTGCGTGATTTGTGGAAAATCCGTCGTATATGTATTCAATAGTATTCGCCTGTTCAGGGAATAGTATTCTGACATTACTGTCTACAAGATTTGATCTCGTGGGAAGCTGCATCGTGCCTTTAGATAGTTTCTTAAGTGCTATTTTGTAAGGTGTACCCTATGGGTCTGCATCAACCTCATCACAGACTTCTCTCCAGCACCGTCGTTTGCTTTCTTTAATAGCTTATCGGAGGCTCCTTCTAGCTCTCTTAAACTCTTCTTGAAGCACAGAAAACTTCAGCAGACGTCTCGCCCGGTGGTAACGTCGTCTTGCTTGTTTGCAACACCGGCGAAGATCGTCAATAGTATCCGTCCACCAGTACACTGGGGAATGATGTTTACCAGGCTTTGAATGGTTCATAGCTGCATCAAAAGATCCAGATATAAAAGAGGTCAGTATACGCGACTTTTCCTCGGCTGACCCTTTCAATTCACACCCATCCTCTACCATTAAAGTAAAAAGAAGCGTCATCAAAAGTTTTCGTGTTCCAGCCATTAGTCCTCCATCGACAACTCTTCTTTCTTTTAAGAGTATGCAGTGTGATCAATATAGCCTAGTGATCACTGTTTGTATAAAATCTACAAACCTTCCAAGTAACGATCCGATGCATGCGTCCACTGACCAACGTCAAATCGATGATAGATGATCTTCCTGATCTTGTGAACGTCGGGTTTCTTCCGGTGTCCATAAGGGTCATATCACTTAGTTGTGCGAAAGCATCCAGGAGAACTTCACCACATCAATTTGTTATTATACTTTCCCATTCCGTTGCCCATGCGTTGAAATCACCAGCTATAATAGAAGAGGCCATCTCCATCATTGCCGGATCTTCTCTCACCTTTCGCAGGACATCTGCGTAGCACTGGCTATCCCATATTTCTACAATCACGGCATCGGGCCTCGGAGGCTTGGGACGAGGTTTCTTCGTTGATCTTTTTCGTACTTCCTGCCATTGCTCCTGCTGTGGTTCTCCAGGTTGAGCTGCCGATCTCTGAGGGCGATCTCCATTATGGTGCACCGCTAGTGCATTGGGTTGTGTGGTTTTCTTCCTGGCCTTCGTTTTATCACCCGTTGAATAAGGTGTGGTTATTGTCCCCTCTGATTTAACGTCATTCTTCCTCGATACTGACTTCCTTTGTTTGGGAGTGACCATCAGCAGTTTCGATCGGGAGGGGAGTTGTTTCCAACTTTTCAAAGTATAGTTGTATTTCGCATGCAAAACTCCTTATCTTGCCATGCACATTATTCTTGGTACGAATGAAGGAGAGAAGCTGCTTAATTTTGCTCCCAAGATTTTGCATCACTTCTGTTGTGGTTAGTCTTGTGGCATTAGATGCTACAATGGCCAAGGCTCCCACCATTGCAGCACTGCGGTCGTATGATGACGACGCCGGGGAACCCGCTTTCGCATTCCCAATCGGCGCCTGTAATGGGGTTCCGTGCCCCTGCACCGTAGCACAAATAACATTATCTTCCATCATTTGCGTCTTTAGATTTACGCATTTTATACCTCCTGCCAGGTTTTGAAACAGCCGCCTCTAACCTGAGGAACAGACGCTGACCAGTACGCCGCCTATTCTAGGAACCGTCACGTATGGATTTGAATCTATTTTTGGTCCACCCCGGGTATTTTATTTCCCCGGTTCCCGCCATATCTGGTGAGAATCCCCCTATCCGCCACCTGGGGAGGCGTCCGATGTGGAGTAGCTACATGGGTGGGTGTGTGTGTGTGTGTGTGCAAAAATGGTAGAGATATTGTTCACCTAAAAACTAAAATAAAAACCATCTATATAAGACCAAGCAAAATGAAATTTATATTCAAAATAAGACATTACTGCCGCATAATTCTAAAAAATAGACTTTTTAGCTATACTATATGTTACATAACGATAGACATATCATTTAACTAAAAAAAAATCTAAATCAGACCTGTACAAATAAAGTTATGTTAAAAATTCAAAATAATTTGTGTGTACCTCAAGAATTATGAATTTTTGGATACACTTGCGCTAAACTCTAAATTTATGCTTGGAGAAGTTTGTCGGGGGGTGCGGTCAGCAAATAACAACATAAATAAACAAAACCATATTTATTTATTTTATGCCGACGTTTCGACCTGAGTTTCAGGTCTTCATCAGGGCTATAGAACAAAAGAGATAACAACAACTTTAGTCAAATTGAATACTACTAATAAAATTGATCAGTTGTTGTTATCTCTTTTGTTCTATAGCCCTGATGAAGACCTGAAACTCAGGTCGAAACGTCGGCATAAAATAAATAATTATGGTTTTCTTTACTTATGTTGTTCTTTGCTGACCGCACCCCCCGACAAACTTCTCCAATCATTAATCTACGGTCAACTATCTACACCTCATTCTAAATTTATATTTGTTTTCTTATTTATATTATACATGTGACAAAATAATAGGGATATTATCTACCTAAAAAATGAAACATAATTTATTAAAATCAGACTATTTATTAAAATTATGGTTTTAAAAATTTAATAAGGTGTAAAATATATCTGAAATTATATCTTGCCTCACAAATTCACTGAACCCGGCCCTATTGGCAATCCTTGAAATTGATTAAAGTAATGCATTGTATTTAAAATACAATAATTATATTTCATACAAAAGTTTATACCTTCAATAAATATGTTTTTTACTTTAATAGTCGTATTTCTTTTGATGCCACTTATGGAATATTTGTGAATAAGAATAAATTAATAACTCATCGATAATCTTACATAGTTGCATATATACGAACGACATATTAAATAAAACTTAAAAAATATTATAAAACTTAAAGTCAAACCATTATTAGTTAATATAGTTAGTAGTTAATAAGTAGTCTCATAATTAGTAATAAAATTCACGTCAGATGTCACGCCATAACCTGACTATCTCCATGACTACTAATCACACTTTCCTGGCCAGCGTTGGATGAGAGTTGCTGTGATCACGATTTGCACAGTGAACTCAGAGGCCATGGGAGGACAGCGGAGTGGCAGTGGGAAGACAGCGAAGCGGCGATGAGACTCCTCCTCAGATAGACGTTTATTTGTTTGCTCATACATAAGACCCAAATCATAGTATCTTTTTCTTACATCTCTCCCTCCAGGGATTATTTTGTTCTATAAACAATTATTTTAAATATAATTACTGTTTGAGTTTTTCTTTGACCGTACCCGGACCATCATCCTTTTTATTATTACACACAGTCAATAATCGATCTTCCAGTATAAACAATCATGTGTTCGCTAACCAATTATTTTCTCACAATTCATTTCATTTGAACTCTCATAAACATGCAATAAAGTGCTCCCAGTCGTAATGCTCGCATTGGGCCCCTGAAGTTGCACACTGTCAATTACTCAAAAAATAGATAAATAATAGAAACCATTCCATATAACAAAAGACATAAGGTTGCTAATTTCAAGACTGATACAAACAATTTAAGTACACATTACTCAGACATCATTAATAAATTGGAAATATAAAATATAAATAACATAACGGTAATAAATACGACATAATCGTACATTTTGACTAATGAACAAACTTTAAAATCAAATACAATATAAAGTTATATACTTTTTTAATATTTTTATTGTGTAATAATGCATTCTGTCTGGTAATTACAGGCATTAGTAATAGGAATCAGAGAGCACATCCATACCTAATTCACAGATATATAAATTAAATAATAGAACAAAAATATAGAAAAAAAAGATCAAATAAAATTAAAACCTAAAGTAAATAACACATTAAATATATTCTTTCAATTTACAATATTGACATTCAGTCTGGGGAACTAAGAACTGAGCTGGTTCCCCCACTTGTAAAGAAAAAAAATATTTCGGAAGATCTAGGCCTTCTCTCTCAACCGCTTCACTGATATTAAAAGTGGATATTCAGTGATGGCGCTAGCTGGAGACGCTCAGGACTTGAGTTTATTCACAGGGATTAATTTATTTACAGTAAGTAAACTTTTTCTATTTTAGGAAAAAAATAAAGCACCGAAATGACTGCAGGAATTTCATGCAATAAAAAAGTCTAAGGAGTTTTCAACAGGTGTCCAGTTAGATGTGGTAAGGGTTGGTTTGAAGAGCAAAATGCTGAAGAGAAAATAGGTGTTCTAATTAGGATTAACTTGAGAGAAAGTAATAATGGGCTTAAGCCACGTTTCGGATACTGCTATTATGTGGTCAAAAGTATCGAAGAAATACTGTTTGAATTCATCGAAGTGGGCAATAAAGAATTGGGCATTAACGTAACAGGAGCTGAGGACATTATTCATGACTGTGGGGTGGGAAATGGAAAAGTAAGAAAAAGTATTAAGGTTAAAGGATACAGAATAACATATTTTTATATAGTGTTGCGATTAGATATAATATATCAATGATAAGGAATTGAATGGATAATGGATTTTTCGTAATTTGCCAAAAAAAAATTCAAGGCCGAATTGCCTTGGGTGACTTGCAGCACTGATGACTGGTCTGAAGCTATTTTTTAATTATTATATATAGTTTTTCCACTCCCTGGCTTTCTAGAAAACGGGGTTCGGCAGCAGTGGGGTATCATCATTATTATTATTATTATTCTATGGGCACAACATACATGGAGTCTTCGTGCGATGTATTTCCCAATATTAGCGCCAGTTAGATGGGGCTGCACCTTATCCACCTGCATCCATCCGGATCTTAATCTTCTCCTAATGGTGGTGGCCAATCCCGGAGGGTCAGGCCCTTCCCAGTGTAAAGTGCGTTGGGACGACTACCTCCTTCTACCCGTAGATGATTCCCTGAAGAAATTCTCCTCCTCCATCAGACTGAGAATGTTCGACTCGACTAGGGCGAATATCCCGATTTTACTTGACAGTCTGGCGGTGTCTTTCCATGGCGGCGTAAAACAACAGCACGTGCTATGCAGTTTCAGCGACATATAGGGCACCGGGGATCGATGTTTTTCCCAAAGCTTAGCCCCTAATCCCCAGAACGGTACCATGTCCTGCCAGGATCTAGGAAAACCCACCCCGCTCTCAGTCTTGAGTGGACGGTGGGAAAGAACTTCCTCAGAGGGGCACACTTCTAGCTCGCTACCGTCCATTCTTCAATTGACCTCCCCCGCAACATTATCAACCATAGGTTCGGGGTCTCACCAATCCTCTCTCGGAGTCTCTCCAGTAGCACTTCCAATACTTGCTTCTTTACTTCATATTTAAGTACACCCCCTTTGAGGATGAGGTCCGGGGGCATCACACTGGCCAGCACCTGTACCGCCTTCTGCGACACCGTTCTGTAGATCTTCGTGATCCTCAGCAGAGCCTCTATGTATGGTGGCCAGTCTCCTCTTCTGATCCTGCGTGAGGTTCAAGCTCCATGCTGGGGATGCGTACCTCAAAATACCCTGGACCTCGCCTTTGTAAATGGTCATTGTACCTGATTTCCCAGAACGCACCCCCTATCCTGCTTAGTCTATAGATAGGGCCACCCCATCCCTTAAAATACACCAGATGAGGAGTAGCGTCAAATCGTCTGCTCATCCTCACACCGAGGTACGTTTCCTCCTCACCCGGAAAATCCTCTCTCCTTAGATGGTGATAAAATAAGCACTATCAGTGGCGCTTCCTATTATTAAGGCCTGAGCCCTAGCTGCGGCCATACTCAACTTCCTCCACACGCACCACTCTCCAACGGGACCAGCTCACCTTTTTGCTTTTCAATCTGGCTCTGCTGTTCTCGGCAACAATGACTGCCAGGTCATCGACGTAGGACGTGATCGTAACCCTCTATTCTTTATCTCCCCCAGCGATTCGTTGAACACTAGCTTCCACAGAATTGGACCAAGGACTGAGCCATGTAGGCATCTTCTTTCAATTTTTTCCTCAACTTCGTAGTAGTTAGCCCTAATCCTGACGTTCCTGTTATAGAGGCACTACCTACTTAACTACCTACAAGGGAGTAAAGATTACTGAGAGTTTATTGGATGTCAGGCCAACGATTTGCTGCACAGGCGATGCAGAAGTTAAGAAATGAGGAGAAAGATAGGCGAACCAGGAGATAGCCTAAAACAATGAGGTGGCTCTTAGCCATTCATCCCCATGATGTAATGCCAAACGGTGGTCCCATGGAGGGAGAGAAACAGGTGTAGGGCGGTGGTTTTAGTGGGTAAAAATCCCACACACGGATAGGTTCGGGCCTATCCGTGTCTTTTAAAGATTTCCACCGACCCTCGTAATTCTTTTCTCTTAATTCGATTCGGGCAACCAGTACACATTCATTGCTGCTGAGCTCGTACAGCGGTTTGGTAGTCCAATGCATCCCTTTGACGGCAGAATCGTTATCTTGGCATTCCCGTACATAATGTCAAGTGATGGATTACTGGACAATAACACTTAAAGTTTCGCACTCTGGTTGTCGAACGGATCACTTCTGACATGCCCCCAGCGTCCGGTTCCTTTTAAGGTGCTGAAATAATTGTCCCATGATGTCCTGGCTGATCCGTCGCTTGGTGACCCCGGCCCCATCGACCCAATCTTTGGCACCTATTTCCCGCCTCATCACTGGTGCTCCCACAAATACATCCGTGGATGGTCTTATTTATCTCTTGCCAACTATACTCGGTAAAGTAGTCACGGGAACTGAACTAGGTAAAGAGGTCATGCGACTTACTGTGGCAAGGCTGCCTCCACTGGCTCAAGGCCTTTTGGAAGTTGGAGGAGCCAGGAATATTTCTGCTCTGTGGAAAAATATTCATAAAAATACACCCTCGCACCGCTGACGGCAGATACATTGTGATGCTAACTATAAAGGATTCCACGGTCGAGCCCGATCCCCATTATACATACTTGGTATTACATACTTAGAAACCTCACCATGGTGTCTGGCAAGTCAAGCCATAGGAGACAAATTTGTGTGCCAGTGAAAGAGGAATAGTGAATGAACAACAAGGCCTTGTCAAGTTCATGCTCCTAACTTCGGTGGACTATGGAAAGCCGGGATCAAATCCGCCAAAATTTGGCTTACGAGCATAGTTGGCAAGCATCTTCTTACCTTCAAGGAACTTAACACCGTGCTGGTTCGAATTGAGGACACACTCAATTTCCGCCCTCTTTTTCCTATGCAGGAGAAGAGTAAGAGTGCTTCGAGTATCTGTCACTGGGACACTATTTGACCGGTGCTCCTCTGAACAGCACTCTTCTCGGCATCGAGGAATTTCCTTGTCTTCTTTGCTGATATCTCTTGTAACAGAACTTGGCCCACGTATAGCCGCGTTGGGTGCGAGATCACTTGCATCAGCTCCTACAGCGAACCAAATGGACCAAGGATCATCATGGGGCGTCTATCAACATGGTTACTCTAGAGGTCATTAGATGAGGTGATCATATGGTTGCATGATCATGTGTTTACTTGATCATAAACATTTCAATATATATCACAATACATAAAAAATAACTCAATTTAAAATATAAGTTATATCATAAACTAATTTAAAACATATAAAAGTAACTTAGATATGGATTATTCCACGTTGACCTATATGTTCCTTGAACTCAACATACTTTTGAGCCTTACCATCTCGGATTTTCTTCAAATTTTCTACAATGTAAGGACTTCGAAAACTATGAAATTTTATTGAGACATGTCCACTTATTTTTGAATTACAAAGCTATTAAATTCCCACAAATAGGCTAAAAGACAGAGAACAACATATTTTGGAATTGCTTCTTGGAAGCTTCCGGTTGTATAGATAAATCACAAGACAAGATATAAATGTAGGATGGAAATGGCTTCAATGTTTAACATATTAAAAACTAAAGCACCACTCACATAAATTCAACACTTCATTCATATTAATTATTACTTACAGCAATATTAATATTAACTTTTCCATAAAAATTAATATAACCCTGGCGTGAACAATGATTCAGTCCATAATTCAGGAGATTCGTTTATTTTTGTAAGATTATGATTAAATTGAAAAATTTTTCATTAATATTTTAAATGTAGTTTTTGGGAATGAATGTAAGGTATTGGCGATTACTTTGATCGACTTAACAGCCCTGTAATTAAAAAACGAGCAGGCATATTTCAATAAAATTTCATATTTTTCCAAGTCTATACCATATCTGAACAAAATTTGATGAAAATTAGATTGTAAGGTTTAAAAGTCTGTTGAGTGGAAGTGGAATAATCTATACATGAAATAAATTTAAAATATACAGAAACACTTAACATTGTTGAATGTAAGTGGTGGGCACCAATAAAATGTTTTTACTGTTTTATTAGTTACAGTTAAATAACATAAAGCGTTCTTACTGTAGTGAGAACCAACAATAAAAAAACATAAAACAAAGTCTTGGCAGCAACCTCCTCGACTGTTACCAAACCTTTGCAAAGGTTCAATGAATTCAGTTTGTCACAGAGCAACATGTATACAATAAAAAATTAATTTTTAGATCTCACTTCAGCACACCCTCTTAAATATTAATTTTTTTATCAAACTTAGTTTTACATAATTTTGCTTACAAAAACAAGATTAGCAAGTAAATTTTCATTATCCTCTTCTATATCCTTTTCATTTTTTTACTTTCATTTCTTTTTTGGTTTCTGATACACTAGTAGCATAAGCCTTCACATTTGAATCAACCTTCAAGTTCACAACATACAATCTCTCAGGAGATCTTTTTCCAACTATTACAGTATCATGTTTTAAATTTTTTTTCCTGTTCTTACGTCGGCCCAAGACTCCCGTTGGAGTCCTACACTGCCCCTGTTGTTATATTATAAAAGAATGGAGCTGAGGATGTAAATTGTTATTAATTTTTATTATTCAATTTAATTTGTTATTCTTTATTTAATTTTAAAAATCTAATTTGGATTCTGCTATAAATTTGCACAACGCCTTTTAATATCTATTGCAATAGTAGCCCTAACTAGGTCTGCCAGCCCTTGGAGGAAAGCGGTATTGTTTTGGATGAGGGGATATTTAATCCTGTATTTTTCATATCTAGTGCAAATTAGTATAACATGTAATGGGTCTTCGATAGAGTTGCATGGCGAAAATTTTTCATTATTTTTAACTTTGATTAATGTTAAGCTACGATTTGTACGACCGTGGTTAATTATTAGTCTTGTAAGTAAGACTATATCTTTTCTGTTTAACTTGACACAAGTGTTAGAGAACCATGGGCGTGGAGAGACGTTAGGTTGGATAGTGAAATGATCTTTACCTTTCAAACTTGATTCCCAGGCATCCCTATCCTGCCACTAGTAGTGTAAGTATGGGGGAGCTGGCACACTTTTTGGGTATTTGAGCTAGTTCCTCGACTTGCCACCAGAGCGCTGCGCTGTTAATTCAGACGGTGTCCGCTAGATAGCAGCACCATCGGCAGTAGTGAGACTATGGGGGAGCTGGGACACTTCCGTGAGCAGCCAATCAGAAGCCAGCATTTTGGTGACGTCACACATGGCGGGAAATTTGAATTCAAATATTCGGCTCGACTCACCCTTAACCACTCACGTGGTCCGTCACGTGACCAGTCACGTGATCATTGGGCAGCCAATGGAGCTAATATTTGGTCACGTGACCCCCTGGCGGGGGATTTAAATTTAAATTTAGCTCGACATAACCTTAACAACTCACGTGATCATTAGGCCACGTGACTAATATGGCCCTGAACGAAAAGAAGAGGATCGTGAGACCCTGGTAATAAAAATGGCGGCCGGGTACACTCATCCTCTGCAAATCCCATAAGTCACGTGACCAATATGGCTGTGAACGAAAAGAAAAATGTCGCGAGACCTTCATAATAAAAATGGCGACGACCAAAAACAAAATGGCGTCCGGGTAGACTCAGACCATGCCAATATGGTGCTGAACGAAAAGAAACAGATCGCGAGACCCTCATAATAAAATGATGGTGATCAATAAAGAAAATGGTGGCCAGGTACACTCAGCCTCTGCCAATTCCATAAGTCACGTGGCCAATATGGCGGTGAACAAATAGAAAAAGGTCGCGAGATCCTCATAATAAAAATGGCAACGACATAAAAACAAAATGGCGTCCGGGTAGACTCAGCCCATGCCAATATGGCTGCGAACGAAAAGAAAAAAGGCCGCGAGACCCTCATAATAAAAATGGCGACGACATAAAAACAAAATGGCGTCCGGGTAGACTCAGTCCACCCGAACTCAGCCACTTTCAAAACCAGTAAACCTCACACTCACCCTCTGCCAATCCCATAAGTCACGTGACCAATATGGCGGTTAACGAAAAGAAAAATGTTGCGAGACCCACATGATAAAAATGGCGTCCGGGTAGACTCAGCCTCACAATATGGTGGTGAACGAAAAGAAAAAGGTCACGAGGCCCTCATAATAAAATGATGGTGATTAATAAAGAGAATGGTGGCCGGGTACACTCAGCCCAAGCCAATATGGCACTGAACGAAAAGAAACAGGTCGCAAGACCCTCATAATAAAAATGGCGGTGATAAGAAAACAGACTCAGCCTCTTCCAAAACCAGTAAGCCTCTCAAACA
>NW_027110883.1:75205-77703 GCF_000696795.3 Halyomorpha halys
AAAAACAAAATGGCGGCTGGATACACTCAGCCTCTGCTAAATCCGTAAGCATGCTAAACAGCATAAAAATAAAATGGCGGCCGGGCAAACTCAGCCCCTGCCAATATGGTGGTGAACGAAAAGAAAAAGGCCTCGAGACCCTCATAATAAAATAGTGGCTTTAAAAAACAAAATGGCGGCTCGGTCCACTCAGCCTCTGCTAAACCCGTAAGCATCTCAAACAGCATAAAAATAAAATGGCGGCCGGGCACACTCAGCCCCTTCCAATATGGCGGTGAACGAAAAGAAAAAGGCCGCGAAACCCCCATAATAAAATGGTGGCTATAAAAAAATAAAATGGCGGCCGGGAACACTCAGTCCCTGGTGGCAGTCACGTGACTTATGATCAGTGTACCCGGCCGCCATTTTCTTTTTTGATCGTCACCGTTTTATTATGAAAATCTCGCGATCCTCTTCTTTTCGTTCGTCGCCAATTTATTTCCGGGGGTCTCCCGATCATATTCTTTTCCTTCATCGCTATATTGCTCACGTGACTTACGGGTTTGGTAGAGACTGAATGTACCCGGCCGCCATTTTATTTATAAGGGTCTCGCGATCCTATTCTTTTCCTTTACCACAATATTGGTCACGTGAACTACGGGTTTAGTGGCGTGTACCAGGTCGCCATTTTGTTGTTTTTTTAACGCTACCAGTTTATTGAGTGGGTCTCGCGATCCTCTTCTTTTCGTTCGCCACCATTTTACTTATGAGGGTCTCGCGGTCCTTTTCTTTTCATTCGTTACCATTTTATTTCGATTTTCGGCATAAGCAAACTTGGAGAAAATAGATCTGTTACTAATTAGGACTTTTTAATCTCTCTTATATTTTAATAATTTCGACTTTGACCCTTATTTCCTCTGTTTTTAATCATTTAGTGTAAACAATATAAAAATATAAACACTGATATGTAGGACCTTTATCTTCTATTCCCTTCGGTGAATGTAAACAAGGCACTTTGAACTTGTATAATCCCTAAAACATAAACAAACAGAGATACCTAGATCTGTTACTATGGAGGGTCTCACCCGGCCGCCATTTTCTTTTTTGATCGTCACAATTTTATTATGAGGATCTCGCGGCCTTTTTCTATTCGTTCAGCGCCATATTGGTCACGTGACTTATGGGTTTGGCAGAGACTGAGTGTACCCGGCCGCATTTTCTTTTTTTGATCGCCATCATTTATTATGAGGGTCTCGCGACCTGTTTCTTTTCATTCAGCGCCATATTGATCATGTGACTTACAGATTTAGCAGATGATGAGTGTACCCGGCCGCCATTTTCTTTTTTGATCGACACCATTTTAGTATGAGGATCTCGCGATCCTCTTCTTTTCGTTTACCGCCATATTGACAACGTGACTTACAGGTTGGCATGTGATGAGTGTACGCCCACTTTTGAGTCACGTGACTACCACCAGGGGCTGAGTGTGCCCGGCCACCATTTTGTTTTTTATGCTATTTGAGATCCTTACGGATTTAGCAGAGGCTGAGTGTACTCAGCCGCAATTTTGTTTTTTTATAGCCACCATTTTATTATGAGGGTCTCGCGGCCTTTTTCTTTTCGTTCACCGCCATATAGGCAGGGGCTGAGTGTGCCCAGCCGCCATTTTTTTTTATGCTGTTTGAGATGCTTACGGGTTTAGCAGAGGCTGAGTGTATCCAGCCGCCATTGCATTATGGGGGTCTCGCGTTACCCCCACCACCTATTGATGGATCAAGTACCCACTTTTATACTACAACCAGTGGCTGAGTGTGCCCAACCGCCATTTTGTTTTTATACTGTTTGAGAGGCTTACTGGTTTTGGCAGAGACTGAGTGTACCCGGCCGCATTTTCTTTTTTTGTTCGCCATCATTTATTATGAGGGTCTCGCGACCTGTTCCTTTTCATTCAGCGCCATATTGATCATGTGACTTACAGATTGGCAGATAATGAGTGTACGCCCACTTTTAAGTCACGTGACTGCCACCAGGGGCTGAGTGTGCTCGCCCACCATTTTGTTTTTAATGCTATTTGAGATCCTTACGGATTTAGCAGAGGCTGAGTGTACTCAACCGCCATTTTGTTTTTTTATAGCCACCATTTTATTATGAGGGTCTCGCGGCCTTTTTCTTTTCGTTCACCACCATATAGGCAGGGGCTGAGTGTCCCCGGCCGTCATTTTGTTTTTATGCTGTTTAAGATGCTTACGGGTTTAGCAGAGGCTGAGTGTATCCAGCCGCCACTGCATTATGAGGGTCTCGCGTTACTCCCACCATCTATTGATGGATCAGGTACCCACTTTTATACTACAACCAGTGGCTGAGTGTGCCCGACCGCCATTTTGTTTTTATACTGTTTGAGAGGCTTACTGGTTTTTCGCAGAGACTGAGTGTACCCGGCCACATTTTCTTTTTTTTGATCACCATCATTTATAATGAGGGTCTCGCGATCCTCTTCTTATCGTTCACCGCCATATTGA
>NW_027110883.1:77753-79644 GCF_000696795.3 Halyomorpha halys
CCTCTGAAAATCCCATAAGTCACGTGACCAATATGGCTGTGAACGAAAAGAAAAATGTCGCGAGACCTTCATAATAAAAATGGCGAAGACCAAATAAAAAAAGGCGTCCGGGTAGACTCAGCCCATGCCAATATGGCGCTGAACGAAAAGAAACAGATCGTGAGACCCTCATAATAAAATGATGGTGATCAATAAAGAAATTGATGGCCAGGTACACTCAGCCTCTGCCAATTCCATAAGTCACGTGGCCAATATGGCGGTGAACGAATAGAAAAAGGCCGCGAGACCCTCTTAATAAAATGGCAACGACATAAAAACAAAATGGCGTCCGGGTAGACTCAGCCCATGCCAATATGGCTGTGAACGAAAGGAATAAGGCCGCGAGACCCTCATAATAAAAATGGCGACGACATAAAAACAAAATTGCGTCCGGGTAGACTCAGCCTCACAATATGGTGCTGAACGAAAAGAAACTGGTCGCGAGACCCACATAATAAAATCAGAAAATGGCGGCCGGGTAGACTCAGCCTCTTCCAAAACCAGTAAGCCTCTCAAACAGTATAAAAACAAAGTGGCAGTCGGGCACACTCAGCCACTGGTTGTAGTATAAAAGTGGGTACCTGATCCATCAATAGGTGGTGGGGGTAACGCGAGACCCTCATAATGCAATGGCGGCAATCAAAAAACAAAATGGCGGCCAGGTAGACTCAGCCTCTTCCAAAACCAGTAAGCCTCTCAAACAGTATAAAAACAAAGTGGCGGTCGGGCACACTCAGCCACTGGTTGTAGTATAAAAGTGGGTACCTGATCCATCAATAGGTGGTGGGGGTAACGCGAGACCCTCATAATGCAATGGCGGCTGGGTCCACTCAGCCTCTGCTAAACCCGTAAGCATGCTAAACTGCATAAAAATAAAATGGCGGCCGGGCAAACTCAGCCCCTGCCAATATGGTGGTGAACGAAAAGAAAAAGGCCTCGAGACCCTCATAATAAAATAGTGGCTATAAAAAACAAAATGGCGGCTGAGTACACTCAGCCTCTGCTAAATCCGTAAGCATCTCAAATAGCATAAAAAAAACAAAATGGCGGCCGGGCACACTCAGCCCCTGGTTGCAGTCACGTGACTAAAAAGAGGGCGTGGCCTGATGATCACGTGAGTGGTTAAGGTTATGTCGAACTAAATTTAAATTTTAATCCCCCGCCAGGTTGTCACGTGACCAAATACTAGCCTCTCATTGGCTGCCTAATGATCACGTGACTGGTCACGTGACACACCACGTGAGTAGTTAAGGGTGGGTCGAGCCGAATATTTGAATTCAAATCTCCCGCCATATGTGACGTCACCAAAATGCTGGCTGCTGATTGGCTGCGCACGGAAGTGTCCCAGCTCCCGCATATTCTCACTACTGCCGATGGTGCTGCTATCTAGCGGACACCGTCTGAACTAACAGCGCAGCGCTCTGGTGGCAAGTCGAGGAAATAGCTCAAATCCCTAATAAGTGTGCCAGCTCCCCCATACTTACACTACTGCCATTCACTAATGAAGTCTTTTTTTAACCATCTAAAAATTTCCTGTAAAGGCAGTTTAGTATTTTCCACTCTACTCGAACATCGTTTTGCTATTTTATCAGCTCGCTCATTGCCGTACAAACCCACATGACCTAGAACCCATTGGATCTTAAATTTGTTATTTGATGATGAACTTCTTCTATTATGTTATTTATTAGGTAAGAGGAAATATGTTGCCGACGTATGTTTTTGAGTGAATTGCATACGGAAGCGGAGCCTATCCAATTTTTTAGTTAGTATATCTTTTTTTAAAATTAACCATTGCTCAGTATGTTCCTTAATCAAGCTTTTTATATTGTTAATTAAGAGTTGTTTATCTGTA
>NW_027110883.1:80519-82717 GCF_000696795.3 Halyomorpha halys
CTTGTTTTTAATTTTTTAGATGTTTCACCTATATATAAACCATCACAATTCTGGCAATTTACCTTATAAACAACATTTAATTTATCTTTAAAGTCAACTTTGTCTTTCATATTATCCAGATAACTACCCAATTTATTATTATTATATAATCCAAACTTCAAATTATGTTCATATTCTATAAATTTCTTTTTAATTTTATCTGTTAATCTTACAATCGTATTGGATATCATATATCCCGACTGCAACTTTGTTTATATCTTTAGATATATCTGTATAAATTTTTAGATAATTTTTATACTTTTCAGACAATATTTCTAGTGTTTTCTGATTTAGAACTGTCGGTGGATAGTGTATTTTGGTTAAATCTGATTGGAATAGTTTGGGATTGGTTTTTATGTTGATTTGTGACTTTGGAATAGAAGTACTTAGGTCGAGTCGTCCGGAGTTGCTGGCGAGTGTATCAAATAGATGTTTTGTTTCTTGAGCTATGATTCCTACTTTTTGGAATGAATAAAGTGCTGTTTCGAATAGCTTGATATAGAGGATCGCAACTGTTAGGGGCCACTTTTAAAAGGAATTTTTTTACTAACCAATTTCTTATCATTTGGAGAGGCGATTCGCCTGCTTCCGCTTGCAATGCATATGTTGGACTTGTGCGGAATGATCCTAAACATACCCTAAGAGCATTGTTTTGAGTTGTATCTAGCTTTGTAATTAATGGTGAGCTTGACTCATTGTATATTATGGATACATAGTATATTATTGGTCTCGTCATAGTTTTGTAAATGGTAAGTAGATTATGTGGGTGGGCTCCCCAAGTTACCCCTGTTTTTGATTTTATAATGTTTAATGTTTTGGTTGCTTTGTTGTAAGTGTTTTGGATGTGTGTTCTAAAGGAAAGTTTCGTGTCAAGATAAACCCCTAAGAATTTTATTGTATTTGTGACTTCTATTGCACCTCTACTTGTGTGGATAATTAATTGTGTTAAGTTTAATTTTCTTCTTTTTGTGAAAGGGATAATTTTGCATTTCGATATGTTAATTTGAACATTAAGTCCATGTAGGTTTTCTACCAATGTATTGAATCCTTTTTCCAGTGAGTGTATATATATATAAATATGAGAGGATCATATATATATATATATTTCAGATTTAGTTTTCGAATTACTTTCAGTGCTCTTTTTACAGACTGCTACTACCACCCTCTAAGGCAGCGGTTCCAAATTTTGATCGCTACGGCGCAGTATAAAAACATTTGTGGCACCCTTGTTGGGCTAAAAAAACTTCACGGTACTAAATATTACGGATATACATTTTAGAATAATGTAACTCCCACTTACTCTCCTTTATTGGATGAAAAAATCTGTGATCGATAATGATTGAGATATCGGCTTTCTTAATCTTTCTTTTCGAGATAGCGGTAGACTTAGCTGAAGTATCAGAATAAAAAATTTCTCCTTCATCAGAAGCATTCCCAGAAAGTCTTGGAAGCTATGGAGGCTTCAAAAATAGCAAATCTTCTTTACATCTTAGCATTTAAAAGTTTCTTTTTCGTTTTTTAAAACTGGTATACGATCATTTCGGTGCTAAACGAATTCTACCACTCCTTGATTCTTTAGCTGTCTAACCTGTAGAGCTTAGACAGGACACAGGTGAATGGAGAGAGATGCTCATTAATATAAATGATGAGCATATTTTAAGCATTTCTTTGTTCTTAGCTTTTATAAAAGTCCCAATAATTATCGTTAGAGCGGTCGAGTGTGTAGGAAAATCAGAAAAACACTACGAAGTAAAAGTTGAAATGTACTGTATATCTCATATTATAATTTAAATTTTTTTTTTTATTTTGGAATGTTTTAAAAAAGTGTCATTCGCTTGAAGTACACTTTAGGATCTGCTGCTCTAATGAGTGGAACTCCAGCAAGACGGTCTTTGTGGATGATGGCTGGTCAGGAGTTACAATTTGTGTTAAAGGTATAGGGTTGTTAGTCTTTTTTGTACAAAAATTCTTAAATTTACAATAATAAACTAATAAATGATGAACAAACAAATATATACATAGTGTCATTGATATATATATCTTAATGTCTGAGGAGGTAATGATATAATAATCCTCTAAGGTTTCTATTTTTAGAGTACCTAAATCTAATGTATGGATATCATCATAACTATAATTAGTAAAGATTAATAAACATCATT
>NW_027110883.1:84199-88247 GCF_000696795.3 Halyomorpha halys
GTTAAAAATTTTCCACCTAACTGTTTACCTTTTTGGTACTTAACATCCTTTTTATTGGAACTGGGTTTCCGAATGTATACTTCATCGGGTAATTTAGGAGCGTCTTCCCTTGTCTCGTTTCTTTTGTTGATGTATTTTTCTTTATTTTGCTCAATACTCGTTTTTATAGCTTCCCTGGTTCTTTTTAATTTTTCGTGATATTCCTGAATTAAATATTCTTGAATTTCCGGGTTTTCGTTAAAATTTTCTCTACTGATCCCAAAAGTAATTTCATTGGGACTTAATTTCAAATTTTAGTTAAGAGAATTATTATATGCGATTGTTGCAAGTTCAATTTTTTCTTCTTCAGATCCGGAGGTCTGGGTGTTAATTATTTTTATTAAGTCAATGAATGTAGAGCTTGATCGGTTAAGTAATCCTAGTGAATTTGGGTGATTCGGGGTTGTTTCATGTTTGTTAATTTTGTGATATTTCAAGAAATCTCGAAATAAATTATTGTCAAACTCGCGGCCGTTGTCTGTTGTAATGACGAGGGTTTTTGGGAAGTGGGCCAAATATTTTCTCAGAGTTGCCATAGACTCGACAGCATTGGCTGTTACACTGTATCTTGTAAATATTTTTTTCGAAAAATTGTCCGCTGTAATATAAACATAATAATTTCTCATGTGGAGTGTATCCATCATGGTGGAGTCAAAAGGTTTTTCTGGTGTTGGCGTAATCATAAATTTAGGTCTGATTGGCCTTCTGTCGTACTTGATTTTATTGCAAGTATCGCATTCATTTATAATATCGGTAATATGATGATATTCGGCCAGTAACATTTGGTTATTAATTTCATATAAGTTTCACTTATACCCCTATGGCATGATTTTGCGATGTGTTGGTTTAGAATTAATTGTTTTTGCTCATTTTTGTCAATAATATCAGGTAATAGTAAAGAATACTTTTTTATACGGTTGGTTGGAAATTTTTCTCTGATAATTTCAGTTAATTTATTATAGAGACCCTGATACCAATTGGTTTCACTTTCGACACCTTGTATTTTGGGCGAACAGTAAACTCCGTACGTTAGATTAGGTCCTAATATTTCCATTAATTTATTTTCTAGTTGTTCTGCATTTTGATTAAACGGATATGTAAGTTCTAAAGTTATTCTAGTTTTGTTAAATATCTTTTCGACTTGATGTTCGTTAAAGCCCTTTATGATGACGATTTGATTTTTCTCTACGTTCACAGGTCGTTGACAGTCGTCGACGATAAGGATCCTATTATCTGAAGACTCGGCAGAGTGTTGAGTATCCAGGGACGAGTTATCTTCTGAGATATGATACAAGTCGTACTCGGGTTTCTCTGAGAGGTGCTTGTCGACAGGATGTCGGGACAGATGGTCAGCAACCTTATTCGCCTTACCCTGAATATGCTTGATGTCATATTCGTAATCTTCGAATAGTAGTTTCCATCTGATGAGTCGAGCGTTCTGTGTCTTACAAGTCTTGAGATATATATATTGAGATATATATATTGAGAGGCTTGTGGTCAGTGTAAATAAAGAACTCCCTCCCATAGAGATAAGGCCTAAAGTGGTTACAAGCCCAGATTATTGCACGGCATTCTTTCTCGGTCGTTGAATAATTCTGTTCTGCCTTATTCAGCGTCCTCGATGCATAGCAAACGGGTAGTTCTTTTTTATTTTCCTTTTGGGCCAATACTGCACCTATAGCATAATTACTAGCGCCTGTTCTTAAATAAAAGTCCTCCTCAAAGTTTGGTACTTGAAGTATAGGGCTACTGCAGACCATTGTTTTTAATATTTCGAACGCCTCTCTATATGACTGGTTTTATCTCGCCTTCTTTACGCAGGCATCTAGTCATGGGTGCGGCTATTTTCGCGTAGTTGGGAATCATTTTGCGATAGAATCCCGTTAAACCTAAGAAGCTTTTTCTCTCTCTTTTTCATTGCGTGGTAGTTTAAAGTCCTTAACAGCTTTAATTTTGTCGGGATTTGGTTCAATTCTTGAGTTGAATCTTGAGATTATGTTTTTTCAATTTTTCTAGGACTGTTTTCATGTGTTTGAGATGGTCATTAAATGTTTCGGAAAATATGATGATATCATCCATGTACACGAGGACATGAGGCATATCAGCAAAAATAATATTCATAGCCCTTTGAAATGTCGCCGAGGCATTGCATAGACCTAAAGGCATGCCTAGGAATTCAAAATGACCTTGATCGGTGCTAAATGCCGTTTTGTGAACAGAGTCTTCGTGTACTTTTATTTGGTGAAAACCGGAACAGAGATCCATGGCAGTAAAAATGGTGGCTTTACCCAATTTCCCAAGCAAATCCTCTATATTTGGCAAAGGATAGCGGTCAGGGATTGTTTCTCGATTTAGTTTTCGGTAATTGATCACCATGGGAACTTTTTTCTGACCTGATGCGTCAGCTCGTTTTGGAACTACCCATACAGGCGAATTATAAGGAGAGTTACTAGGTGTGATTATTTTGTAGTCCAACATTTTGTTAATTTCCTCTCTAATTTGTTCTCTAAATTGTTGTGGGTATCGGTAATTGCGTGAGTAAATTAGTTCGTCTGTTTTGGTTTTAATTTGGTGCTCCAGTAAGTCAGTTGCAGATAATTTGTCCTTTTCAGTTTTAAAAATTGTTGGATAATTTTTTTAAAGATTTAATAATTCAGTTCTGTGTTGAGGGGGGATATGTTCAATCCAGACAAGTTCATGTATGTCTTTGAAATTCTCCTCTGTCGGTGGGTCGATTATGTCTACTTCATGTAAATTCATTAAGGGCAATTTAATTGTTCCTTTTTGGTTACCTATTATTTTGACTGTATCTCTGTAGATTCCGGGGGGTATCTTCTTGTAGTCTATAAAGAAATTTTTACCTTTTGGTAAGTCTGCCAGCTTTCGCCCTTCTTTTATTTCTATCGCTAAAGAGTCTCTTTCCATTATAAAAGGAAACTCGTTGTGCTGTGACCTAATTGTTCTATTTTCAAAGTCTACTTTAAAATTCAAATCGTCCATAAGTTCGGAACCAATTAAAACGCCATAATTTGGACTAAAATCTAATATAAAAATGTTTACTTTAAATGGACATTTTAAAAAGGTATTGTGAATATTAGTAGTTATAGTCTCTGTGCCTTTTTCTTCTCCGGTGGCGGTCACGACGATGAAATCTTCTTTTTGGCGTTGAATTCCTGGTGGGATTATTTTTGGGTTTATGTAATTTTTTTGAAAACCTGTATCCAATAACCATTTCCGATTCTTTCTATCTATTACGAACGGAAGTTTATGGAAATTGGTTGTGTGAAGTTCGTATTTTTTTATGTTTTGTAGTCTGGATCTGGGTCGTCTCCTAAAAAATGATTTTCGGATTCTCCTCGATTACTAGTAAGCATTTCCAATTGTTCACGGAGTTCTCTTACTTCCCTATCTCTGGGATCCTCCTGGTCTAGTTGATACACCGGTTGTCGGGGTTGATTTTTCTGGAAGCCACTAACGGTACGCATCGACACCGTGTTTGCAGGTTCTCCTTTTTCGACGGGCTTATGGTTTCTATGCTACCCTGAGCCCCTATTTTTATGTTGTCCTGAGCCCTGAAAGAATCGTTTATGCTCTTCCGGTTTCCATGGTTCCCTGTGTGGATTATTTCTTTTATCGTGATTTGAGTCACGATCATCATAATAATGGTCCCGATGGCAGTCTCTTGGTGGGTAATTCTGATGGTGTCTCGAATCTTGGTAAAATTTGGGTTCGTGCTGGTTATTATAATATTCTTTCCGTTTTTCTGATTTAAAATTTTTTTGGGTTCTTGGGTTTTCCCAGGTTTCCTCATACTGCCAGAATCAATCAAATCTTCAAAAAGAAGGTGGTTTTCATTTTGTATTAAATTACATAAATCGTCTAAGGTTTTTTGTTTGTCCGTTTTAATCATCAAATATGTCCTAATATGAAGAGGCATGTTAGTAAAGAAATGGTATAAAATGTCTTTTTCCAGGACCGAGACAATTGTAGCCCTTTCCGGGATATTTTG
>NW_027110883.1:90072-112292 GCF_000696795.3 Halyomorpha halys
AAAAAAATATTATAAATAGAAACGTTTTAGAATAAATTTTAGAAGTACAAATATTTTTCCAACCAAGTTACTTGTCAGTTCTATTTGGAGAAATATTAAAAAGAAAGGGACGCAACAATGAAACCCTTATTTCGTGATAACAACTCTTATTTGTCTTAGAATTAGAATTTCACCTCCAAGTCTTTTTCTGTTATATTGGTAAACACTTAAAGGAAACCCTGTACATATAAATCTAATCTGAATATTCAAACCTCAGAATATATTTTGCAATCCAACTTTTATTAAACTACGCAACGTTTCAGATCTATGAAATGATTTGTGATTTTTCAAAATGCAATCTGGCTACAAAATAATCAATGTGGCAATAGGAAAAATAAAAAATAATTATTATTTAAATTTTCTACATATTTATTTTTTATGTTAATATATTTATTTATTTTTTGTTTTTATTTGTTGTATTTTAATATAGTAAGCTTGTGAGGAATGTGCATAAAAGCTATTTGTTTCAGTGGACAAACCTAATGTTTTCCTTGTGAATTGTATAGTTGATATTTTGACTGCGAAAAATAAAAAAATAAGTAACTTGCTGGCTCAAATGTCTAATAACGAACGATGAAGTTTTTCTATATTTGATAAGCGTATCTTGTAAGGTACTACAATATAATATATTATAGAATAAAGGTTGGATTGTTAAAAAATACATTGGGTCCAGAGGTACTGGACTCAATAAAGGCAGTCTTTCAATTCCTTCTAACTTCCTTCCTAATAACTTTTTTTTTACACTTCTTTTCTTTGTCCTTCCAATTCTCCACCTGTGTTACTGCCCCTACTCGCGCCTTCCCGTCTTCTATTGTTTGTTGGCATCTGTACTTTTTTCGTCCGATTTTAATATTCCATTTCCCATTACTATTCCGTTATTATCTTAGCACCAACTTCTCTAAAAGATCACAACCAATAATCACCTGATAATCCCTAAGCATCCTACTCAATACATGAATTGTTGAAATGCCCCCTTTAGCCCCCCACTTACCCAGTCCTATCTCTAGCCTATCCTCTACACTGCATGGTCCATCCAGAGTGATTAATTTACATTTCCATACTTTACTTGGAGTGTCCTCCTCTCGCCGCTAATTGGTACTTCTCAACAAGAAATGGTGTTTCAGCTGCTCGTGTCCACCAGACAGCTTACTCCTCTGTTCACTTGGGTAATAGGCAGACCGCCCTGCTCTCCTTTCACGTGATACTTTGTCAATGTGCGGTCGCCTCTCTGCTTACATCCTCCTCAGATCTTACGTGTCTTCCTTCCTCCTGGTCCTCGCCTCCACGTGCTTTCTCGGCTTCTTTGCTCACGATCATTCCTTTGTTCATCCACTTCGTCTTCAGTTTCTGTTACTCCTGAAATTTCTGCCGACTCACTTGACGATCCGCTCAGTCTCTGCCGAAGGCTTTTTCTCTGAACTTGTTGGGCATTGACCTCCATTGGCTCGCCTTCTTCTATATTCCCTCTTCAATACATGTAAGTCATTCATCCTAAATTATTAAATCCCAGATTGATGAGGTCGTTAGACATTAGTGAACCCGACAGAACTAAATTTTAGTGTGTTTCTTATGTTATAGTAATGTTTACTGATTTTATTAAATTTGCTTATTATTTTTTAACTTGTTGATCTCTCTTTTATCGACTATTTTTCAATACAAGGTATTATAATTATTATTTTCTGATTACTTCTTTGTCTTACTAACTTTGTATTTTGTTTCTTTATGCTTTTTTTTTACTTACATATTACATTAGTTACGTATATGTTCTTTCCATTTTTAAATTATTAATATTAAATTAAATTATTCATATTTCAAAGTTTCTTTGCATTATATAACTTTACATTGTTATTTTATTAATTATTTCATTTTACTCACATACTTAATTACCTATATATACCTTTTATTTCCCACTTCTTTCATTAGATTATTTTTATCTATATTCATTCTGTACAATTATTTACTTTAATCATTCTATATATCCTTTATTCACTGGTTGTTATCTTGTTTTTTTTTTTCTTAGCCCTGATGAAGGCTAGAAATTCCAGCCGAAACGTTGGCACTAGTAAATAAGCTTTTTAATTTATTTATGTTATTCTCTCGCCACACCTCCAACTATCTTCTTCTCATAAATATTATCCACAGCCAACTATCTTCTCATCTATCAATGATCAATTTTTCGATACAATTCTTATTTCTAATATTCGTTTTTTTATTTCTCTAAATATTAGAAAAATAAACTAAAACGATATAGTAATTACAATGGTAAATTATGATAAATTTAGCAATGAAATATTTTGACAAGGAAATCAAAATTTACCTAAAGAAAAAAAAATTAAAATGATTTTAATTTTAAAAATGTTGTATTCTCATTTTGGAATTCCACTTTGGTATTAGTGAAAAAATAAAAAATATCAAAAATGCGTGGGAATACATAGATCAAGCAGACAAACATTGCGGCTCTCGTAGCATCAACGTCTAGAGAAGTGGGGGTAAGCAGCCACTTCCTCTGGTCTAGCAATTACATTTAATCTTTACTATTAATCTTGCGGCTTTAATCCTAAATTTTATTTTTCTCTTTACGATCATCCTATGCTACCAGAAATGAATCTGTTTGCGCAGACTTGTTTTATTTGCTTGTGGTCGAGTGCCTATAAGCTCACTTTTTTGATTTACAAATAATAACAAAGATATTTTTTTTTAATTCCAAAATAATTACAACAAAAATTAATGAACCGATTTCAGTAACTTCTATGGAGTTCTAGATGGTAAATCCGTTTACAAATGGGAAATTTATTATTCCGTGTTAAAATGAGAAGAAAAGTAAATTTGCCCCGAAAGTGGTGCCATCTCTTGAAAAAAAACTTACTAAAAATCGGTACATTTAGCCTTAAGTCCATCAAAGTATTCGCCAATACATTACATTCATTCCCAAAAACTACATTCAAAATATTAATGAAAAATTTTTCAATTTAATCAATCTTACAAAAATAAATGAATCTCCTGAATTATGGACTGAATCATTGTTCACGCCAGGGTTATATTAATTTTCATGGAAAAGTTAATATTAATATTGCTGTAAGTAATAATTAATATGAATGAAGTGTTGAATTTATGTGAGTGGTGCTTTAGTTTTTAATATGTTAAACATTGAAGCCATTTCCATCCTACATTTATATCTTGTCTTGTGATTTATATCAATACAACTGGAAGTTTCCAAGAAGCAATTCCAAAATTTGTTGTTCTCTGTCTTTTAGCCCATTTGTGGGAATTTAATAGCTTTGTAATTCAAAAATAAGTGGGCATGTCTCAATCAAATTTCATAGTTTTCAAAGTCCATACATTGTACAAAATTTTAAGAAAATCCGAGATGGTAAGGTTCAAAAATGTGTTGAGTTCAAGGAACATATAGGTCAACGTGGAATGCTCCATATCTAAGTTACTTTTATATGTTTTAAATAAGTTTATGTTATTACTTATACTTTAAATTGAGTTATTTTTTATGTATTGTAATATATATTGAAATGCTTAAATAATTATGATCAAGTAAACACGTGATCATGCAACCATATGATCATCTGGTCTAATGCCTGACAGGTCTAAGCTTACGCTCGAGAGATTTAACTCTATCGAGATCTGAAGCTGGTTGATCATCCCCAGCCATTTGATCGATTCCATGATAATTTTCTAAATACGATTCTAAACATATAAAAATAAAAATGTAAATATAAATAGATACACATAAAATCTGAGGTGAAATATATACACGTCGTATCTTCGTCTCTAGCGATAGTGGTGGTCCGGTATTTTTTTAATAAACCTTGAATTTTGAGTTAAACTGCGTCTTCAGCCTAAATGCGATCTGTTTATATATTATATTATATTATCTTCTGTTTATATATTATATATCTGTTTCTGTTTATATATTATATTTATATTATCGGGGTAGTTTCCTTAAACATTAGACTATCTTCTCCAGGGTGGTCAAAGATCAATTTGTACGCAACTTGTTCCTAACTTGCATCAAGTCCAGTTTTGTAATATTTGAGTCTTATTTAATCAATATTGGTGTTAACTGTACTGAGAGCCTCAATGAAAGGCTTTCCTACTGCCAGGTAAAATATGCGCTTAACATAAAACAAAGCATAAAAAGTAGTTAGAAACATGAAGAGTAAGGAAGGAAAAGTGGTCATGGAAGACAAAGCTATATTGGAGGTTTGGAGACATCATTACATGAATCAGTTAGATATTGATGATCACCACTCAACCAACGGAAATGGAAACTGGAATGAGGAACAGTACGACGAGATGATTGAGGAAGAGGAAGTAGAGATAGCCATATACAAAATGAGAAAAGGAAAAGTGCCAGGATGGGAGGATTATTATATAATAAAAGTGTATAAAGAGTGGTAAAAGATAAATAATTTGACTGTGATTTTTAATGTATTTTTGACATATTAGGTAATTAAACAAATGTGAGATATACTGATTAACAAAAAATAAGTTTACCTAATGGTTTTAATGTTGTTCATAGATATAAAGTTTTGACCTGGGCAGAATAGCCTGTATGGAGTTTTTTTAAAATAGTTAAATGATATGTCTCATAGTAAATTAAGATTGTCCCTGAAGATGGCCGGATTGGCCGAAACGTTGGACGTGTAAATGAAATAAATGTTTTGAGACTATAATTTGGATAGTGTTTTTTAATTATTTAGTAAAAAATTTGCCAGTCTCAAGAAAGAATTTTAAAGATTAAAAATTATAATACCAATTCACAAGAAAAGATGTCAAGCAGAATGCTCTACCTACAAACCCATATGCCTCTCGCCAATTGCGTACAATCCGGAGATGAATTGGAAGTGTGGTGACAGACTTCACATACCTGGGTACAGTGATAAACGGATCTGGGAAGGTGGACGCAGAAATATATAATAGGATTAGCAAGGCAAATTCAGTTTACTACCAGATATATAACACTGTCGTAGGGAAGAGAGAAGTGGGCAGGGATGTCAAGCTGCACATCTTCAAGACAGTGTATCTCCCCATACTTTTGTATGGAGCGGAGAGTTGCATAATAACAGATCGACAGGAGAGCAGAATCACTGTTGCCGAAATGAAATTTTTGCGAAGGACGGTTGGAAAAACGAGGGGCCGAGTTCGCAATGAAAGGATTCGTCAGGAGTTGCAGATAGCCCCACTGAAAGAGATACTGGAAGCTCGACAGCTGAAGTGGTTCGGCCATGTTATCAGGATGGACGACCACAGAGATACTTTAAAGACAATGGACTATGTCCCAGATAGCAGAAGACCTAGGACCTCCCTAGCGTCATATCTTGACTACATTGAGTGACTCTGTAGGGCGAGGAGGAAGGACATCCGACAGGCGAGGAACCTAGCCAGAAATAGGGAAGAGTGGAATTCCTGGCTGAATGCTCCTCTATGTTGATAAGCACTAAAGAGGAAAGTAAAAGAAGAAGAGAAGACGGGTTGGAAACATTTTAAAAAAATAAGCTTGAGGAAAATGAAGCCCATCTGATGACTTCTTGAAGTAAAAAAAATATAGGGGCCCCTGTGGCATAAGTATACTGTGGCTTGGCCAGGCGCATACAATGTACTGATAATAGAGTCATTGTAGGAATCTCATGAATAAACAAACCAGGCTCGAGTTCCTCCATTGCTCAATAAACCTCTTCGCAATGAATACTTTTATATTCTTTTACTATTATTTGCGCTCCTGAAGTCAATTGATAGATGGTATGTCTTTATTTTATATTCATATGTTCCTTCTCCAGGATAGTCCTAATAATATTAATAAAATTTTTCAGGGGTTATAAAAAAAAGCTTTGTGAGATCCCCTCTCAATCCCTTCTGGGCTCTTCTATTTCTGACGTATAGGGGGGTTATCCTGATTATTAACTAATGAATTGTTAGGTTGTTTCTTAAGGATTTCCTATATTTGCCAAAATAAATGTTTGTGGACAGCCTCAAATCCATGATTAAAACCGCTAAATACATAAAGAAATATGCTAATAACTATTACAACAGAACTTCCTACTTATGTTTTTACTTTACACTTCTTCAGAGTATTCCCAACTTCCCCTTTTTATTGAAGTCAGTTATTAGTTGGCTGTTTAACATTGAATTTTTTATAGTTACAGGATTCGCAATTATCAATTTAAATATAATTTCCTTCCTACACAAATGAGGAGTTCAAGGTTGAAATTAATATTGTCAAAGGTTACAATGTATGCAACCAGTAGAATTTATAATATTCCTTGTCCATATCTATTTAACCAGAAATGTGAAAGGACAGCAAGGTAAAAAGAACCAAACTGCAGGTAGTCCAACTGTTCTTAGTCCTGAGAATGGTAAACATAATTCTGAATGTATGAAAACGAAAGGAAAAAATGGCTTTGGTTTATGAAATAATGGGGGATTAGAGTTAATAGATTCTTATGTAGGAGAAAATGATATATCAACACTGTTTAAAGATGGTGTATGGAGGATGGTTAATATTATCTCTCAGAACACCATGCATTCATTCATTCTCTATGTTAGCAGATAAGTTAGTAAGTAGGAATAAGATATAGGTTAAGATAGACAGTGGCTAACTGAAAGGGCACCAGTGTTTCGAAATTACAAGGGAACCGGTCTCAAAACCATCTACTAGTATGAAAAATCACAGCATGGAATCAGCAGCAGTCCTTCTATTATTCCAAATTACTATAAAATTGTGGAGGAAGTAGTTGAAAAATGTACAACCTACCCAAATTTACTTTCTCGATGAAAGCTACTTTTGAAAGATTTAAGAAAGTTAAAGTTGTTGGGGAACTGAGATCTGGAGCCTCAGTCACCAGTGGTACAGGAAGGGGAAGCATTTAAATTTTGGTGAGAGGAATACTGATACTGTATACATCCGGACCTCGTCTTTCTTACTTCAGGTATCCCGAGTGCATGTAGAATTTTATTTATATTAATGTGAAAAAGGGGTGTTGAAATTGTGAGACCTGCTCATCAATAAACATATATATATATATTTTATAAGACCAAGAATAAAATCCCTGAGGGGGGCAAACTGTTATTAGTGTGTTAATTGAATAATTATTTTGACGATTTAAAATAATAACAGAACATGGGATGTCATATATTAGAATATTGCTTATCTGTAACGTCTTCGACGCTACGGTCACGTACCTACTCGTCCAGGTTGAGCGGTAGCGAGAATGGTGAAGACATATTTATCTTCGCCTGGTGTCAGAAAAGTGTCTCTCACAATCGGTGGCTGGCCAGCATGTCCTGGTGGATTCTGGCGTGATGGAAGGGGCAGGCAAGGTCCTAGCTTGCATGGTGCATATGCTGGGGCAGCATTGCAGTCACGGCGTCTATGGGGTCTTCCGGTGTCCGAAGCAAGGGGGGCATCAGAAAATGTGACCCCGACCCCGACTTTATACAAATTCAAAAAAAAGAACCGAAAATATAGGATTCTGTAAATCGTACAGATACTAAAAATTAGTTATATTACTAATCTTAAAGGACTATTGTGTTTGGATACCAATGTAAACAAAGACATAACAGTCAATACATGACACAACCAAAATGGATGTATACAAATAAAACTTTTTTTTTTGTACAAAACATTCTTAAAAATTGATCATCTCAAAGAATGTTTGTGGTGATCTTTGATTTGTTATTTTGCTTATATTGATGGTGGTTATAAAAATTTCACAGAAGGCTTTAATACTATGTGTAAAATCATTCTGAGTGTTAGGAAGGAAGGTAGGGGTACAGACTAGAATAGACAGAGGGGTATCCAAAAGGGCACCAGCCTTTTTATGTTACTATAACATTGGAGGGAACCTGTATTCAGTCCTTGTAAATGAATAGGAAACACTAGCAGAGGGCACCAGTCTTCAGCCCTTATGGGGTAACAAACCTGAGGACTTGCAAGAAAAATAAAAGGTGAAAAAATATTAAAATAACAACTTCAAAAATTCTTCAGAATCCTGGTAGACCCGAAGGGTCACAAGACCTCCTGGTCCAAATTGGGGGGGGGGCAGTTATTGTCAGGGCTAAATAAACAATAGCAATAAACACTGTTATGTGCAAGAGTCAATAAAAATCATAGCATAAATTATTCATTATCATCCTTTAAAAAAAAAATTTCCACTCTATCTATCTATAGTTGTATACAGACTAAGGAATTTAAAAAAAGGAATATGAAAGTAATCCAAAGCCTAAAATTATAATACAGTATATTTATATACATTTACACACATGGAAGAAATTAATGATACTATACACCAATCATCATTTAGCACAATAAGTAATAATGGTTTATTTGTCCACAGATATTTATCAACATTTATAGTAACAACAAGAAAAACATTAAGCAGTGCAGTATCAATTTTTTAATTTTTTTTTTACACAAAAGATGTCTATAATGCTATAATAATTTTATTATTATGGTTAAGAGATATAAAAATAAATTGTAATGCAGCATCTAAATTTTATTATCTGATACCACTACTGCCTAAACACAAATTAAATAAATTACTGCCTAAAATGTTAAAACAGCCTCAAACTAACAAATAAGCACTATTTGTTACACACAACTATACACCAATTTTCATAAAAATAGAAACATTTTGATGTACGATAATATTATTTATAAATAATATGTTACAATTTGTACACTCCTTTTAAAGGTTTTACTTAAGTTCCAACATACTCAGCTAACTATACAGTTATACATAATGGACTGAACAAAAACTGGAATGCAGTCCTTTCTAATTTCATCTATACATAATAAACAACAAAGAATTTCACAAAAGTGAGATAAACATAAAATTTACTTTTCGATGATAAATATAAATGCAAAAATGACTTCGAAATTATCATAATTTCAAACTTGAAAAAAGAAGAAAACAAAACAATCTTTGCACTTAAAAAGAAAACATACAATAATACCAGTAAATAAGAAGAGAGTCGAGGCAGAGAGGGCGGGGATGTTCGCAGATTGTTGATACATAACTTATTTAATCTATTAACATAAGTAGCACTAAAATCTCATGAGCTAATACTACAATTGATAAATAAATTGTTATGTATAATAGTAATAATACAACCGTAAAACGAATAACAATATTTTTATTATTAAACTGCATATGTCTAGATAGTTACCAATAGAATAAATCTGTATACAAAACAGGAATGAATTAATCAATCTATTTAAATATAATTAACAACCACCCACTCTAAAAATTTAATAACTAAAAAAGTTAACAAATAAAATACTCCAACAAAAACAACCAAAATAATTAATCATAAACAAGAGAGATTCGACCTATTAAACATGAAAAAACTTTCATGTAATACAATAGAACATTCACATTCATATTCTTAAAGTATCCAAATCATTGCACAATCATCTTTTACATTTACAAATAAAATATTGCTTCTTAGAGCAATAGAATGTTTTTGTATAATATTTTACAATATCACTAATAATTAAATTTCATTATTTTGTGCACCAAAGGTAAATAAAGTCCCTTCAGGCATAATTTTTTTTTTTTTTTAATATTTTCTTGTGTACACCCTTTATACAATAACTATTGTGTATACCTAACTTAAGTCCAGCTTATAATTTTCATAAAATAAATACAATATTCAAAACTTTATCAAATTAAACTAAGGTAATAGAAAAAAGAAATATTAATCTAAAAGAGGGGATTAATAATAATAAATTAATACGAAATAATAAAGTAGAAAAATCCTTTACAAAATGAATCAGAAACAAGTCCAAAATTCTTTAAGAGCCCGCAACACATTTGACCAACTATTACACTTAATTTATACAAGAGGGGAAATGTCCGAAAACCCAGGCAAACACGAACTTTATACAAAAGATTAATAACTTAATGAGAGTATCATGATCATTATCATTAAACACAAAGTTCCAAATGAATTAAGTTGTGGTTCAAAAACACTTAAAAAATTTTCATTATCCTGTTGAATGAAAAGTATTTATGATAGTCAGTTTCTATAATTATTTCCTTAAAAATTTATGAAGATATAATAATAAATATGATTTATAAAAAACAAAAATATTAATGGATAATAGAACACTTCCTTAAAATTAAAAACATGGATTTTCCATTAGGTTTTTTGAATATATCACACCAATGGAATGTCACTGAAAAAATAAAAACAACAACCAATGGATTTAAGGAATAAAAGAACATTAACATATTTTTATACAAATTATTAAATATGTTACAACGATAACCTACTTTGATAAGAGATGGTGAATACCAAGCATGTAAGGGTTCAGAAAATTAAATATTAGAACAAAATAAATCTACTAAACTGGATCTAACATAATATACTCAATGATTCAATAATTTAGATATGGAAAGCAGAATTAAACATTGGGTGTTTCAAAGAGGATAAACAATTATTTTCAATATCATTAACAAACAAGTTACTGATATTTTTAAGCAAACTATTGTATTAGTTCCACTGAAAAAAAAATATTAGTGAAATTAAAAATAACCCAAACTAAATTCTTATAAAAACAATTAAGGGAACTAATACTATTCAAGACTATATTTTAAATGTTTAACAGACACTACATTAGTGTAAAATTATTTTTTTGATTTCATCACTACAGTTAGTATACACGATCACTTAATTGAACAAAACAAACATTTTGTATTGTACAGGGGTTCCTATTATCCTACATCCCTCTTCACTCCTTCTAACCTCTACAATTTTTGGAATTTTCGTTTGACTTTTGGAGGGTCATGACACAGGCATGAAGTCTACGTTTTGAGGGTATGTAGACTTTCTAAGCTTTTCCAGTGCACATAACCCTGGCATTTAAATAGTAATTTAAGATAAAAAAAATAAAAAAGTGCCTGATATGAATTCATCAGGCAGTTTTTTGATCTGAAATATACTGAAGACACAAATCCCCCAAAACCGTAAGCCACTTTTTAACGATTTTGTTGATTTACGGGGGGCAAATGGTGCAGAAAATCTAAAAACCCTTGAGGACAAAATTGTTTCAGAAAACCAATTTGCCACAAGAATCCATTGCCTTAATTAAGACTTGATCATCATGATAGTCATTTTAGTCTCCATGGGTGTACAAAGAAGCTCAGAACATCATGGATTCTAAAATGGTTTTTCTCAATATGTTTTTTCAATTTTTGACTCTGTTTACAGACAAAAGGTCCAAAACTGGTAAAAAAGAAAACAATTATTTAAGTGTAGATTTACTATCAGAATCTGTAAAAAAAAAAAAAATTCCTATTTAATTGTAAATTCCATCATTAGGTACACTGAACAAGAACTAGATGGGTTCTAAAACTAACAATACTTAAAAAGATAGAACAAATACCACAGTAACAACTTGGAAAAATAAAAAAAGTTTAAAAATCTTAGAGATAAGGAGTGAACACGTATAGTGGAACATCTTGAATAAACACACGAATGCACATACACTGGTAAAAATATAATTAGAAGATTAGTATGAAACGGATAAGGAAATGTATATTGTGAGGATTATAAAAGTTAAAAATGAGGTCAATAAGAGTTGAAGTTCAAGAGTTCTCATCAAATGATTATAACTACCACTTCAATCAAAATAATTCCATAGAACTAAAACTAACATGAATCAAATTGAATATGAAAACCAGAAATTTAGAATGCTTTCATGTGAAAATTATTTTTGTATACTTAAAAGATAGTATTTTACATATAGAACAAAACATTAAATACTTTATATGGATTAAATCCAATAACTAATTTCCTAAATGAGAGTATCTAGTAACATTAATTGGCAGATTAATTTTGAAATAATTTACTGATATTACTGAAAATACAATTATCATTAAATTCAGCTATCATTAATAAGGAATGAGATGATATCAATACTGAAAATTCCAACATAAACACTTAGGACAACTATTACAGTCAATATAAAACAATATGAAAGAAAGTATGATTATAATGAAAGACAAAAAAATAAATGGATATTGAAAAAAATTAGTATTCTAAAAAATAATATTTAAAAGACGAGATATGCATTTTTGCAAAGTGAATGGTTATGAACCATACTGAAAGGATGTGCATCATATATAATTAATACAATTTCAAAAAGGATAATTTGATGAAAACCACTATATCCCATAAAGGGTCAGGAGTTCAGTATTTTGTAAGGAAGTACTGTTTTTGGAACAACAGTTGTACAAGGAGGTGAATTTTTTATGATCACCCTTGACTATCTATTCCCCAAATGGAACCAATTTATAGAGGCCAGATGGGCCCTGAAGAGCTCTCAAACCCACAGGGTTTACTCAAGGCCTTTAGATTATTTAATTACTATAACATTTTTATGAAATATCCATAACATTGGGATTGGTGATATTCTTATCAAAGAAGATAAATAACAAAAAGGCTACCCAGTCTGTAATCAATAAGCTTTTTAATTGCTCAGTACCACAAAAAAATAAAAATAAAAAAGCTAAAAAATTAGTAAAGTTATGGCTGACAAAATAAATATATTGTTTTATTCGAGAAAACAATGCCACATTTATTAAAAATAACTTTAAGTTCGACCAACAAAAAAAATTATAATATAAAGAAAAAACTACCACATTTACATATTATTAATTTCGAACAATAATTCATTTAGCTTTAACTATTTGTTTTTTAATTAATGAAGTTAAAAAAAAAGAATGAAATAAACATTCCATAAATAAGCATTACTTGTTTGACTTAAAAATCTAACAGTCTTTCAATTATTCTAAAAATAAATGGCGAGAAAAACAAAATAAATGAAACAGAAGTAAGCATCAGGAAACATTTAAATGTAGGATAGTAGCAAATGAAAAATTGTGTTCATATATACAATGATACGTATATAATGTGAACTTTTTTTAGGCCTTTCGGATTTACCTCATGAGTAGAATTTAATAGTGAAGCATCAGAAATGAAATAATCAAATATATATATAAACTTGATTAGCTTTTTCTATAAAAGAAATTAACATTTCTAATAGGCTACCACTTTGTTAATAGAAAAAAAAAATCAATTACTATGGAAATGAATAGTTCTTCATTGCCTTTCAGAAGAAAGATTTATACAAGTAGTATACATCAATGAAATGGTAAAGAATCCAAGCCAAAAAAAGAATAATATAATAATAATTAGAAAATGTTAGTGAATAGTTGCCACACACGTTAAATAAAATAAAAAATATTCAAAGATAAAAGAAATTGACAAGAAATATATGTTATTTATTCCAAATTAAGTTTATTAGAGGTATCCAACATAATCTTCAGAAAGATACAAATGTTTCAAAAACAAATATTAGACCGAAAAATATTTTAGAATCAATAGTTTGTATGCAAATGAGAAGCTAAAATGATTTTAATAGTTAACCAAGCTGGCAGAAATGTAGAAACATTAACACATGTCAGTACAGGACTGAGGCTTAGGTTCAACAAAACAAAACCTCACAAGACACTAGATATACATGTATCCATGGTATGGATTAAGGTATGCATAACATATGTTTATACATACTTGAATTTATACTGACCCTTAAGCCCTTGTAAAAGTAGACTTTCACAGGTACTGCACACCAAAGAGGTCAGCAGTTGACTAATACTTAAAGGGAAATTAAATGGGCGTCATTGGCAACACTCGGCAGTCAAAATATAACATCGTATTCTGACTGACTGACTTTGAAAACACTAGCATTTTAGGCTGGAAAATTTCCCAGTAATTTTGACTGGATTTCTTAACTTACTGGAGGTCAAGAGAGTATACCTTAAAATTTTCCCTTTTTCTAAACATGTTTGGAAAAATTACCTAGTATAAAAATGAAACAGTATTTATAAGAAATTATAAGTATAATAGCCACTTTTGAATAATGTTTTACCACAATTTTCAGTCTGAAGTAGGTTCTAAAATGTAATGTTTTCAATATTGGTGGGTTGACACTCCTAATCCCACAACGTCCTACGTTATCACGTCCCAGAAAAGTTTTAATAATAGTCCCTTCCTAAATTTACTTTACTTCTTTTTTTTTGTTGTTGAGATTATATTAGATGAAACATTGTTAAAAATTTACTGAAATTTCATCTCAAATACTCAAATTAAAACATTAAAATATATATATATATTCTTTACATTAAATTAATAATTTACTAATGGCATAATGATAAAAAATTATTTGTCATAATTGAATTATGCATATTCATTACATTTATTATAGAAATGAGAAAACTAATATCAGTTATTACTATCCATTGTAATAATTCAATAAACAGAAATTAAATGTGAATGTAACAACTTTCAGGAGACCCAACTTAATGTTTTACTTTTTACTATATTCATTGCGAATATTTTTTCAACTCTGTACCTTTTTCCTTCCCTGAGCTTTAGATTTGTTAACAAAACCAACAAAATTGAAAAATGAGATTTTTTACATTAAATATTAAATGTGATTGCAATAATCTGTAATTTATTAACTAACATTACAAATGTTGTTCCCTAATTTACAAAAAAAAATTTCTTTGCACATCAATGGTTAAAATTTGATAAAACCATTACCCAGCCTCTTTCCTAATTATAATTCCTTAATTAATTGTATTAACCATATAATGCCAGACTAAATGGTATGTATCGATTAAATAAAATTGCAACTCCACCACCATTACTCCCGGTTGCTACAGTTGGTAGTAAGAATTCTACTTTAAAAGAGGCAATAATATTGAGCCAATATCAAATTCAATCAATATATTGATCTTCTGAGGGGTATATTTTAAGAATAATATTGACACTAATAAAATATGTACCACACAGCTTTACACACAAAACAACAAGTAAATGATTTAATCCTATTCTTGGCTAAGGAAGAATAACTTAATGAAACCTGAACCAGTATATATGTCATGCCACAAAACTGCAAAATAAAAATGACCCAACATGAAAAAAAAGGACAAGAATAAAACAAATAAATTTAGATAACTTATGAAAAGCTGTTGGAAAAATTATTAAATATTTCACCATATTCAAGTTTTTTTATCCTTAATTCTTATTAAATTAATTCAAAGAGAATAATTATTATATAATTAGAAAATATAATAACATTTTTTAATAAAACAATGTAACTCCTAAAATAACATTTTAGAACAGCAACTGCAGCACCAGCATTTTCAATAATGGTTTCATAACCAAGGAATTATTTAGACAGTTATTACTTCTAGTTTTTATTTAGAAACAGAACAATTTTTGTAACTATATTAAAATTAGTACATAAATTCTATCATAAATATTGCTGTAACATTTTTTATATAAGCAATAATCAAAGCCTTTATTGATTCCATACTAGTTCATGAAATTAATAAAACAAAAATGTTGGGTGAACCTAGAGGTTGAATGTTCATACCAACTCTAAACACCACCTATATACCTCAGTCCACTGAGCCCCTATCAAAATCATCTTTCTAGCTTGTATAAGTGAACATTTGAATAATTAGCAGAAAATAAATATGACAAATTCATTAATTGTAAACACAAAATTTAATTTAGTCAAAAGAGTCTCAGTACCTAGTTCATTCACTACCAACTCAAAATGAATGTTCAGTTCAGTAATTCTCATCCTTTTTTTTTTTTGTCACAGCACACAAACAATGAGGCAAATTAAAAATATTTACAGTAAAACCTCTCTACAATGGTAAAATATTACTAACTCTTCAGTTCATATCAAATGAATGTAAGGACTACTAAATGTGGTGTCGATTGATAAAATAATTATTTTTAGAATAGTAGCGAACTTCAAGAATTTTGTGGCTCACTTAAGTGCTTAGGTACAGTGGTTGAAAATTACTGATCAATTTAATGAAATTTGAACATAAAAACAAAATCATAAAAATTTTGAACAACAAATAACTTGTTTCAAACTGTCTGTTCATAATAGGCATACAAAAAAAACAACTTAAGATTATGTAACTATTGTATACAAAAAAAAGTAAATGCTAAGTTCAAATGAGACATTAACTTATAAGTTGTAATACTTATGCTATGAACAAAACTTGCTGTGCAGCAAATCAAAATAGCTAACAATTTTTATTTTAAAATCAAATAAATTAAATTAAAATAAAATGAATAATATCTAAACAAGTGAAAATCTTGGCTGAAATCGTTTTAACAGTCTATATAATATAATATATTCCTACAAGTCATGAAATATCATACTTAGCAACAATAGGAACTTAATTTAAGTAAATTTTTATTTATTTTTATACCATTTGATTCTGGAAAATTCTAAAACCTATAATAGTACCGAATTTTCAACATGAAAAGGGTGAATGAAATATAGATGGTAATAATTTTGTTAACATTCATTGCTTATACACAAACAATACTTTCAGCATATCTCAACGTAGTGTCCCAAATGTTCTACATTTACTTTTTAAGTATAGTTTGTCTAACCAATAAATTAATAAAAAATAATTACCGTTTATACTTGATAAACTCTCGTACTTCAACTGAATTGAAAAACAATTGATTAAATTTCCTATTAAATTGTGAAATTTAATGGTTTTATTTATTGAGGCTATTTGATTACTCTTATTTATCAAGAATGAACTCTTAATAAATTCAGAAAGACCCAATTGAAATTAGTCTTTCAGGAATTGAATTAAATCTTGATGAATTGAGACTTTCTGGAACTCTTTAATTAATTATTCTATTTTACAGGGATTTTATTTAATTGTGCAACTGTATTACATTATCAGAAAATATTGTTTATTTAATGGTTACCAATATCTATGACTCTTTCAAATTAACCTTTTCAATCATAAATATTTTTAATATTAAAAAATATTAATTTTTTTTTTGTAATTTGATCTCTGATTGTAACATCTGCTATACATTTCAAGTGAGAAGTATAAAAAACAAATGAGCATTCAATTATTTATGCTCAATAGAAAACATAGTATCCAATAGAGTACTATTCTTATTTTTTTTTCTAAATTAAATGCTCAATTCACATCAATGAAAAAATATCTTATCAAATAAATCTAAAATAATACCTTCAGAATGAAAAAGTACAAAAATCAACCATAAGAACTGACTAGTAATTAAAGCTTATTAACGTTAATAGTGTGACTTATAATATTTGTTTGGTAAAATGTATCATGAAAGAATAAGATAACATGATGTGAGAGCATTTAATTGTTTCAAGGGTGTCTATGAAAATCTGTTTGTGGAATTCCCCGACTTTTTTAGATTATGAAAATAGTTATAATGGGAAATTATATATTCAATTAATTTTCCTACATCAAAAGTATTATGAGACAGGCATTAAAAAAACAAAACCGTAAGAGCAGTTGTAAAAATATCAATTATTTTCTATTACGAAAAATCGATGAACAGACAGTAATACATTTGATGAATCATACGTATACTCATTTATATATCACTTTTGATTCTGATTCATGAAATTATAAAAGAAAACTCACACTCTTTGCTTGTAAAATTCACTAACTTTCAGTATTTTTTCAATAAATTCTCTAGTTTTTCTAGGTCTACAGGGTCGGTAGACATTCAATGTTTACCAAAAAAAAATATAATCTTTAATATTTTCTCGACAATTTTTACCTACTAGAGTAGGTAATCCATAATGCTTCTGATAATACTGAGTTTAATAGATCAGAGATCTGTATATTTTTAACATTGATTTCAACTTTAACCCACCAATAAATAAGAGTAATAATTCAGAGATAATAATTATATGTTATCTATAGTCTTTCAAGATTAGTCAAGAAGTATCTACGCTCAACCAAGACAAAATCAATAAATTAAAAAGAAAAAGAAAAAATTAAAATTAGGCATCAATCACAATGAATAAGGTTAATGTGAGAAATAGAAAAAAACAAAACAATGTCTACCATAAACATTGAGATGAACAAATGTGGTAAAGACTTCAGAGTAAGAAAAAATATATAAAAGGAAGTTAGGCACTTAGTAAAGTGAAGAAACATTAGTTCTTGAAGTGTTATAAAGTTAATCAAACAGAAAACAGAAATTCAAAATCCTCTAAATCATTAATTTTAACTTGAACCTAGAACAATAAAATAAAGTTAATTTTTTTTTATTTGAATACAAACACAAGATAATTTTGTGTATGTGATGTATTTGTGCATTCTATAATCCTCCTACCTTATTAACTTATAAGTTAATTATTTCTTAAGTAACAAGACAGTTCTGGACAATAGAAAGAGTATAGTTTCAATAAATATTGGTAACACCAAAGAGTTCAATTAACCATCAGAGTGTGTGATTCCATTGGTTCGGCAGAATCATATAAAGTATCAGTATCTTGGGCTGGTTCACCTTGTAGCTGGCACTGATTGCATAATGTGCCAGCACCACAATCACAGAAAAACCTATAAAATATTAACATTAAATCAAAACATAAATAACTAAATTGTAATATAAAAATAATACAATTACAGCATACTAAGTTATTTAAGAAATTGTGTCAAAATTTAATGATGAAATAATATGAATATTTTGCACAATTCTAAAACAAAATTAATAATTTCTTATCAAATATGACAGGCTCAGTTGAATAATTAACAACTTAGAGAAATGAACACATAAAAAAATTAAATTATTTTTACTCCATTTTTAATGATTCCTTGAAATAATAACTTCTAACTTATGAATTTAAATAAATTTCTAACCTAATTTTAAATTTTATATAGTCAATCAAAAAATATAATAATAAATTAACACTATAAAATTTATAAATATTCCTATCATTACCTATCATGTCTTACAAATTCTACTTCATGGCCTGCATGGCAAGTTTTAATACAATTTACACAAATGGCATTTCGGCCAGTGGTGTTACAGGTTTGGCAACGGTAAAAGTCATGCATGGGGAATGAAGTATAACTAGAAATTTTATATAAGCATTGTCCATTTCTAACAGCTTTTTCTACAGCATCCTGGTTACTAAAGATTTTGTTACCTAAAAAAAAATAAATAAAAAATATTTTGAAATATAAAATAATAAATAAAATATTTATAAAGTATTTATAAATAAATACTTTGAGGTTAGATTATATTCATATTTACAACAAAACAAAATTTAAAATTTTCTGGTACTACCAACTTTTATAATTTGACCAATATATGGTTCAAATTGTATATATTCTTGAAGGATACCTCTCTGAATGTAATTACTTCAGTACCAACTACATCCAATATCTTTCACCTGGTCTTCACCTCACTCTCCCTCCTTCAGGAATAGTATTTAAAATAAATCTTGACTTATCTCTGAACAATGAACAGAACCAGTATCCATCTGTCCAATTAATAAGTTTCTGGTCAAACTAATGCCCTTGAACTTTATGTGCTATGGCAAGGGTACTCTTGCTGGTCTTCTGGCATTCATAATAACTTCATTCAACCTTCTTGTAACCATCAGTAGAGAAATATGGACACATAGGACTACTTATATTAAATTTCTTACTTCATTGGCAGAAGAGAACCGGTTTCTTAAAACTACAATTTACAAATTACCTACAATTCTGATTTTAATATTGACAGAATGTAATCTTGCCTAATAGGGACCAGGAAAGTAGTATTGGCAGAAAAAAATAATTATTACAAAAACTTCAAAAATCTGTTTCTGGTTCACATTTTTCTGGACTACATTCTGTCTTAGGACATTAACTCACACTCGCTTAAAAAAAAAAAATTGTAAGAATCAAACTAGGAGGTAATTTTCTTCTCTATAATTTAGTATAAAATGTATATTGACAGTAATTCAAATACAAAATCTAGGTAGCAAAGTTGAAATTGTAAGCAGCACCCTGAAAAATAAAATATTGCACTGTGATCCCTTTCTGATCCCCATTTGACTGGATTTCTTTGAACCAAGACTAGATGCTCCTAATAGATGGCCAAGATAGAAAAATTATACTGAACAAAATGTTAGAAGTTTACTATTGTATAATTTATTAAAGGTTGTTTTTATTTTAAATGGATGGTTTTCACATTATGGGAAAGAAAAATACCCAATTTTTTTTAGCTTTCTAGCACTGAGGTGGCAAATTTCAAATTCATAGTCAGTACCCATAAATATTTAGAACACCAAAATATCAAAACTCCCTCAAAACATTCCAGGTGAAAACCTCTAAAGCCAGTACAATCAATATTATTATTATTATTGGTGCGACAGACCGTGGTGGTCAAAGGCCTCGCATGATGTTCTAAGAAAATATATATCGCGCATTTCTTGATATGGTTTTTTCATAGGGTGGGTTCGTCACTCCCACGCCTATTTTTTATGAGTGCTACCCATTGGCTAACGGGCCTCACAAATACCTGCGGGGGAGGCTGTGTTGAATTTTGTATAATTTTATGCTTGAAAAAACCCAGGTGGGGCCAGGGCTCGAACTCACAATCTTTTGGGGTGTGGTCAAAATAAAACACAAATAAGTTGATGTAACTTATTTAATCGTGTGAACGTTTTGGCTAGAGTTTCTAGCCTTCATCAGGGCTAAGAACAGAACAAGACAACAACCAATGAATATAGAAAATAAAAAATAAACAGAATGACATAAAGTGAACAATTTTATAGAATGGAGTTAATAAAATAAAGTGATGAGAGAAGTGGAAAATAAAATGTATAGTCATCCAGTCAACTATCTCTCATAATCACAATCTTTGGGTTGGTAGACAGACACGTTGCCATGCTGCTTCTGTTGCCCAGTACTATCAATAAATACTTTTTAAACAATCTCAGGTGCTGCTTATGACATTTGTATACAATTTTAAATTTATCGGGTTTGTCCTACTTACGAAGATATGTTTTTATATTTTATATGAATTTCTTAAGTGTTGTCTTAAGTCTTAAGACTGCAATAAATGTTACATAGAGTTGCAGTTTAAAATGTAATTTGCTCCAACATTTATGTATTCATTTGTATGAAAGGGTCAAATCACCACAAATATTTATCTGGCGAATCATCTCTATTAGTATAAAATTATCATCTAAAAATTTCTCATATTACTTATCAGACAATTTTTTTTTTAATTATTAAAAATTTCACACATTGGAATTGCCTTGTTTATTCAAACAAAATAATGAGATCTACTGAAACCTTTTAGTGCTTATGAGACAATTAAAAAATTGCTAGCACCCAGACTATATCTATTTAGTATTTCAGTTGGTAGCACATTCAATACCAATATTGTTAATAAAAAAAAAACTTTTATTACATAAATTTACGCTAGTTTCATTATACCCACTACCAATCCTAAAGTAGGTTATTCGCCTATGTATCCAACAAGATACAGGTTTCTTATGATTGCCAAAAATTTGTTTACATTTTTTAAACTCTAAAATTAGCTTATCTAAACTTAAAACAATTTTTTTTATATTAGTTATATCATTGTCAAATAAAGGGTTTAATAAATAACTGTAAGCAGGCAATACATTTATTTAGTAATTGCATTTTTTACTTAAGCAATCATCAATTCAAATTATATAATAAATAAAAATTTGACTTGATGCAAACAATGAACCTACTTTACTTTGCCTTTAAGGAATGGGAAGTAACAAGACCAATAAAAAAAACAACTTTAGTTTAAAGTAATTCAAAAATTGGTAATTTCTGAATGCAAAGTAATTAAAAACATGAGAATGGATATCTTATATTATTTTTTATTTTTTACATAAAGCACCACAATTTTCTTTTTTTTTACAAATATACACTTTTCTAATAAAATAAAACAAGAATGATACATATTAGGATAATTTTAGAATAAATAACAACTTGCATAAGTTATTCCTGGATGCTTACAAAAAATACAAACATTAACAATGAATTATTTAATGAATAATATCTATAAAAAATACAGATTACCCAAAAGTTATTTTGGTACTTACAAACATGAATAATGAATGTTTAAATAAATAATTCAATATTTATCCATTTTTTTCTCAATACATTTTATTCTTCTTATAAGTCTGACGTTTCGACCAATCCGGCCATCCTCAGGGACATCTACCACAAAACAGCTTTTATTACATGTATGATCTTAACAATTCAAATTACTTAACATTACCATTTATAATATATCTCACCCCA
>NW_027110883.1:113607-128878 GCF_000696795.3 Halyomorpha halys
GAATTGTTAAGATCATACATGTAATAAAAGCTGTTTTGTGGTAGATGTCCCTGAGAATGACCGTTGGCCGAAACGTCGGACTTATAAAAAGAATAAAATGTGTTCAGACAAAAATGGATAAAAATTGAATTATTTATTTAAACAAAATTAACCAGTCTCAAGAAAGTGTAAAGATTATAAATATAATGAATAATGAATTTAAAGCTATATTTTGTTTATACTTACATCGTACAATAGGATTGACACCAGTAGCAAGACAAAGTCCTCCAAACCTATTGTTAAAAATTTGATTATTTTCCAATGTTGCTGTGGCATTCAAAGTTATTTCAATACCTGCTGCTAATCCATCAAATATTCTATTATGTCTCAAGACTGGATGACTTTGAGTAGAAATTAAAACCCCTGCTTGAGCATTCCTGAATATATCATTTTCTTCCAATATACCTATGAAATATAAAAACAGATAATTAACACTTAAGTTATTAAGCCGATATTAAGCCATAATACCTTTATCATTTTATATAGATTCTATAAACTAAACACAAGAAAAAGCTATAAAAAAAATGGCAACAATATAAAAAGAAATTTCTAACTAGTATATGAAGGAGAAACTTCAAATCAGCATTAGAAGTGCTATATCATACCATGCATTATAAGAACGATACTTATAAATAAAAAACTTCAATGTTAATGCTTGATAATCAGTAATATGCAGTAATAAATAATAAAAATAAATTTCAATAATAGCTTCATCAACCTTTAGTAATAATAATAAAACTATATTTTCTATATCACTATGGCTCATGATACTGAAAAATATCACATGTTGACTGGTAACTAAAGTTATATCATATTTTGCATTATTATCTAGGACACAAATGAGTTATTTATCTTGTAGTTTGTTTACTCGGTATACTTATGCATCTAAGATTGAATTTGTTGACTTTCTTGTATCAATGTAAATAAGTAAATCTTAACACTGGAGACATTGAGGAAAATTCCACCATAGAGCAATGAATAAGTCATGAAGTTACACTGGTTCAAAAACCTAATTTTGGCAAAATTAAACAACAAATGTGTTTCCTAACAAAAAAAATTACCAATTATTTTTTTAAAAACAAATTATTTTTACATTCTTTTATGTACACTAACATAGTTAATATTAAAAGGCAAAGTGATCATACAAACTCTATTATGTTCAGTCTGTAAGACCACAGACATCTTCAAAGCCTTTTATAACCTCCTTTATCTTGAAAGTTTGAGTCTGTGGACTTTTACTGGAATGTGCAACTGAAATTTTTGTTCCTGAGGATGGCATACTAACCAAAACAGAACATTATGTTTATAAATTAAAATTGGTAAAATTATTTTGCCTTTAAATTAAAAAAAATCTACATTTTAAGGTGAATGTGTTAATAAATTTCATATCAATCACAAAACAATTTGTAACAGTACAAATTGTTCTTATTGTAAATTTCACAACATACTTGTTGTGAAATAATGTGTTAAAAGGCAATCCAAACAATACCTCATACATGAAGCGCTGGAAAGTACAAGGTGCGTTTCTTAAGCCAAAAGGCATTAAGTTAAATTCATAGAGCCCAAAAGGCGTTATGATGGCAGTTTTTTGTTTATCTTGTTCTGCTACTGGAATATAATAAAAAGCAGAATGAAAATCAATCTGAAGATTTTTTTTATTCTCCAAAATTTCAGTGACATCTTCACCTCCCGGAACTGGATAGCGGTCTGGCTGTGTTCGCTCATTTAAAGCACAGTAGTCTCCGCAAGCACACCATTGTCCATTGTCGCAATTTTCTTAGTTGTAAGTAACAAAGGACTTGCCCACAGAGATTTTGATGGCCTTATTATGCCCTGATTTAGTAAGTATTGGAATTCGTATTTTGCTACTTTTAATTTATGAGGCTCTAGTCGACTTGGTTTGCAATAAACTGGAGGTCCACTAGACGTATTGATATAGTGATCAACATTATGGGCTGGTTGTGTAGGCATCAAATAGGGTTTAGTAAGATCTGGAAATTTTTTTATCAAATCTGTAAATGAGTTGGTAGATATTAAAGAACTGACTGTATCTTCGGCAGAAATTGTGTCAACCAACGCGGACACAGTCAATTTGGTGGTATTATCTATTAATATTTTATTTTTCATATAATCAGCAAATCAAACCTACGAAAAAAATCAGCTCCTAGAATTGCTTTTGATGTCTTTGCAATAAAAAACGGCCATTCTAACTTCCGGCATAGTCCTAAATCAATGTTTGGAATTTTAGTACCAAACATTGGTATTTCAGCGCTATTAGCAGAGCATATAAATTGAAGTCAGTTGGCTTAGTGTGCTTAGTAAAGGGAATTACTGACACATCTGCACCACTGTACACAATAAATTTAATACCAGAACGATGATCCTGGACGAATAATCTATGTTGAAGGCCTGGAAAGACATCTGAAGCAGTGCACTCGGCCATTACTGTGACTACCGGCTGCAGTTTTCCTGATTACTTTTTTTGTTCCATTGACAAGATTCATTGCATTTTTTACTAGAACAGAAGTGGCCATAGCAATATTTTCTGCTTGGGTTAAATCGAGGCCCAGATCTAGAACGAGACCTTGATCTTGAATGATGTTTTTTTATTTTTGTTTCTAGGGCTGCTATTCAGTCACAAAGCTCTTTAACAATTGAGGAATCAGATGGCTGTGATATCACATTAACTTGAGTTGGTATACTCGACATTTCCCAGATTCTATCTCCAATCTCAGATAGTTTATCTAAATTTCCATCAGAGATTGAAAGTATTCCTCTAATTTGTGGTGGTAATTTATCCCACCAAAATGTTTTGAGTAATTTTTCACTAATGTCTATGCCAATCAGGGCTTTCATTTTTCACAAAAGTTGACTGGGTTTAAGAGTACCTAATTCAATTTGGGATACTAAGTAATTAAAGTTAGTGTTTTCAGCAGTATCACATATCGCACTAGTATTTCTAAAGTGACATAAGTCTAAAACTCACATTTCTGGAAATGTGACACACTTGCCTATGGAGGGGGAATAGCATTAAGGCAGCAAGAGTGACACAAGTGCCCTCTGGCGGACAAGCTCTGAAGCAAGGTTGATACAGTTTTGATGATTCATAAAGATATATTTACCAATTTCTTTCATAGTTATAACTCAAAAACACCGATTTTTGAGTTGCGTCACTTTAGAAATACTAGTGTGATATGCTTGTTTGAGAGTGGTTTAGTTTATTCTTAATTTAAAACAATTTTGATCATTTTTTTTCTCTCAACTTTTTTCTTTAAAATTTCTCCGTTTTGGTGCCCAGGCCATTCTCAAGGATTCCACCTTCAATATTGATGTAATTTCTTTTTTTAATCTTAAAATTGCAGGCTAATTGCCCTTGTCACTTATAAATTTTTTAGAAAAAGTTATATCTTAGATTTAAAACTTTTTTTACAAAACACTTTCCTTCCTTCCTTCACTTACATTTACAACTTAAATGTGTTACTGCTGAAAACACTAAATTTAATTACTTAGTATCCCAATTAGATCTTAAAGTGGTAGAAAATATATGGGATATTGCTACATCTGAAGACCCTAATAATTATACATTAGCCAAAACTATATTAATTAAAATATTTAAAGAAAGTGAAGAAAAACAATTTAAAAAAATAGTGAGTGAAATTGAATTAGGAACTCTTAAGCCCAGTCAACTTTTGTGAAAAATGAAAGCCCTGATTGGCATAGACATTAGTGAAAAATTACTCAAAACATTTTGGTTGGATAAATTACCACCACAAATTAGAGGAATACTTTCAATCTCTGATGGAAATTTAGATAAACTATCTGAGATTGGAGATAGAATCTGGGAAATGTCGAGTACACCAACTCAAGTTAATGCGATATCACAGCCATATGATTCCTCAATTGTTAAAGAGCTTTGTGACTGAATAGCAGCCCTAGAAACAAAAATAAAAAAACATCATTCAAGATCAAGGTCTCGTTCTAGATCTAGGCCTCAATTTAACCCAAGCAGAAAATATTGCTATGGCCACTTCTGTTCTAGTAAAAAATGCAATGAATCTTGTCAATGGAACAAAAAAAGTAATCAGGAAAACTGCAGCCGGTAGTCACAGTAATGGCCGAGTGCACTGCTTCAGATGTCTTTCCAGGCCTTCAACATAGATTATTCGTCCAGGATCATCGTTCTGGTATTAAATTTATTGTGTACAGTGGTGCAGATGTGTCAGTAATTCCCTTTACTAAGCACACTAAGCCAACTGACTTCAATTTATATGCTCTGCTAATAGCGCTGAAATACCAATGTTTGGTACTAAAATTCCAAACATTGATTTAGGACTATGCCGGAAGTTAGAATGGCCGTTTTTTATTGCAAAGACATCAAAAGCAATTCTAGGAGCTGATTTTCTTCGTACGTTTGATTTGCTGATTATATGAAAAATAAAATATTAATAGATAATACCACCAAATTGACTGTGTCCGCGTTGGTTGACACAATTTCTGCCGAAGATACAGTCAGTTCTTTAATATCTACCAACTCATTTACAGATTTGATAAAAAAATTTCCAGATCTTACTAAACACAACTTGATGCCTACACAACCAGCCCATAATGTTGATCACTATATCAATACGTCTAGTGGACCTCCAGTTTATTGCAAACCAAGTCGACTAGAGCCTCATAAATTAAAAGTAGCAAAAAACGAATTCCAATACTTACTAAATCAGGGCATAATAAGGCCATCAAAATCTCTGTGGGCAAGTCCTTTGTTACTTACAACTAAGAAAATTGCGACAATGGACAATGGCGTGCTTGCGGAGACTACTGTGCTTTAAATGAGCGAACACAGCCAGACCGCTATCCAGTTCCGGGAGGTGAAGATGTTACTGAAATTTTGGAGAATAAAAAAATCTTCAAAGATTGATTTTTATTCTGCTTTTTATTTTATTCCTTAGCAGAACAAGATAAACAAAAAACTTCCATCATAATGCCTTTTGGACTCTATGAATTTAACGTAATGCCTTTTGGCTTAAGAAACGCACCTTGTACTTTCCAGCGCTTCATGTATGAGATATTGCTTGGTTTGCCTTTTAACACATTATTTCACAACAAGTATGTTGTGAAATTAACAATAAGAACAATTAGTACTGTTACAAATTGACATAATCAAGACTTACATAATGATGATAAACAAACGTTCCACAAAAACAAACACAATGTGGTCGTTGGGTTCAACACAAACACAACGTGGTCTTGGTGGTCACCAATGTAAATTTGTTTATAAATAACAACTCTGTACACTCTGATGAACATATATCAATATAGCATAATATAATAGCAATACACAATAATTTACATGACTTTTACCGTTCTGATAGATAACCATACTGGGCAGGTTTTCCAGCACTAGTGTTGCCAGCCCCCTACTAAGAATTTAAGATTTCACTAGGTGAAGATGATTTCTAACCAATCTAAAGTTCTGAGAAAATGAATAATGAAGTTTTTTTAATGTAATATTTTAAAGAGACGATCTATTAAATCCACGGAGAAATTGTGTGATTAATTAACCAAGAATCTTGAGTTTTTGACATTACAAGGCGAAGATAACCTTCATTATTAGATGTGGTATTGGATGCCACGGCCCAATGCAGATAATATTCTTTGCTGTCTACAGATGGCTAAATTGTCTAACAAACGGGGTGTCTTAGAGTAATTATTTTTTGAGTTACGACGTAATAGTACTAATTTATACAAGTAATTATTTTTACCTTGCCAGGGGGCTAACCTGAAATTTGGATTCAGCATACTAAAAAAACATATAGCAACAGTTAGTGTTTAGAATTAGAAGAGAGAACACCTAGTACTAGCTCTGCTATCATCCAACCAGTTAAGCCCTCTAAATTATAGCCGGGGAGTAATTTGCTGTTACGATCTCCAATTTTTGGAGATAGAAGAGATAAAAACGAATTATCGCACATTATAAAGGATATAATTCGCATTAAAATTAAAAATAACAAAATTCTTACAAACACATATATATTATAACGTTCCCCACCCCAAGGATTCCAGAGACAATAAAAATAGGATTTCCTAATATCAAAGTCCAAAACTACCTACCTAATCCATTGTGGTGCTTCACCTTTTTATCCTATAACCACCCAACTAATCAATGTAAACGAAAACCTAAATGTATACAATGCGGTGGAGAAAAGCATGAAGAGGGTACAAGATGCAACTTAGCGGTTAAATGTGCAAATTGTGATGAACCACAAAATGCACTCGATCACTCATGCAGAATCTTTAAAATGCATAAAGAAATCAAAGCTATACAGGTAATTAATAAAATACCATTAAGTAAAGCAAGAAGAATCTATAAGGAGCAGAACCCAACAGAATTTGAAAAATCCTACAAAACAAAATTCACATATTACCGAAAAAAAAAAAAGATAAGTTCTCAAACAAATACAATATTTAATTTTGGAGAAAATATAAACAATAAAAAATAATAACGAAATCCAAATCCTCTCCCCTCCTTGAGTCTCTTTCCCCCCCACTTTCCTTTCCCCCACACCAACACCGCAATGGACCTCAAGGACCAGTCTCGTGGGGAACAGAAACTCGAACCTCGTCTCAGGACAACGGTACTTCAACTGTAACCGAGTCTCGGACAATAGACTCGGACCACAACTTAAATAACGACCTGGAAAAAGAGTTTACTCTAGTAAACAACAAGAAACAGGGCAACAGGAAATCTAAAAAAATCTAATAAATTCAACAATGATAATAATAATACTGCTACTTGTATATCTCTAAACATTTATTTACCATTGACTCTGCTTATCTCTATAAACATTTACAAACCATTCACTCATGTCGTTATAAACCATTACCTATGCTTACCAATATTTTCCTTGATAGAATATATGCTGTATTTCATCTCTTTGTATTTCAGAATATATTCTCTGCTAATCTTTATTATTCTTAACTTTATATCCATTGGAATATATATACTAATTATTCTTTACTACACGAGATATACCCTTGAAAACATTACATACCAATTGGCAATTATACTGAGGAGTAATTTGAACACGTATAGTTTTTTTTTAAACTTATTATTATCTCTCTTTATTTATTTTTTTATTTATTGTTTTCCCCCAATTTCTTATCTCCAATTCTATCTTTTTTTTCTTTTATTTCTCTTCTTATCTTGCTCTTATTGTTTACTTATCCTTATTATGTACATATATGTGTATGCACAAGTATGTGTGCACATGTACATGTGTGTATGCATATGCATAGGTTTGTTTACCCGTTTATACTTATTCATATGCATTTATTTATTATCTTATTATTTTTTTTCTTTATCTTTATTTTATTATCTATTACTATTATTTTTATACATCTATCTCTCCTCAAAATGGAAAATGGATCTCAACTTTTTTATCCTTTAAATACAATACCAATCTTTTCAAATTTTTAAAATGACTCTAATACAGTGGAATTATAATGGCTTAAAAACACACTTTAGTGATCTGAAGATACTGATTAAAGATGAAAATCTATTTTGTATATGTTGTAATATGCTCTTTTTTAGTAAATAGTATATTTTGATGTATAAAGGGTTTTGATATGTTTTATTTTATGTATAATTTTAATATTGTTATTTGTTATTTTAAATTAAAAAGCAAGCTAACCAGTTTTCTTTGTCTAAAAGAAATACGTTGTTTTCAAAACAAGAAAGATGGCGGTGCACGTCCTTCCAAAGTGTTTGTTGGGTTGGTTGTGTTAAGATGGACTGAAGTTTTTCAACCTTTGTTGTTTCTATACAGTAATTATAGAAAAAGAAAAATCAAACATGAAATAGAAAAACATAACAATTGTCAATAGACTGTTCGCATCACAAACCATGGCAAGTAAAGCGGATCGATTGTAACAAAATCGATTATTTTGGATTGATCAGTAAACATCGAAGATAGCGGAGAGGAGATGGGCATTCTTAGTTTGGATTGCCTGGTTGTGTGGACGGAGAAGAGAAAGGATGTCTTCAGGATGAGGAGTCATCAATTTCTGTCAAAAAGGAAGCCATTTTGGACGCTAGGACAGAACAATAGAAAAAAAGAAGACACCAAGGATCATAAAGAAGATTGTGAACTTGGTTAGTTTGGTTATAACTAAATTTAAATACAATTGTAACAGAGATATTAATTTAATTAAGTTAATAGTAAAAGTGTTTGTATTCTGATTGCCTAGCAACTACACGCCCTGAGATTAAGAGTCTTTTTATATTATTAAATTTGAATAAATTTTATTATCCATTAAGTAGTAAAGTTCTTAATTTGAACCCAAGTTATGTTTTATATTTGAAAAAAGTTATAAAACAAGCAAAGATTCTTTTTATTTTTATTTTTAATATTTTAAAAATAATCAATTTTATACAAGAAACCCACACGGTTTTGACATATACCGAAACGATGGGTCGAATGATGACCATGCATGTAGAGGCGTCCTCATTGCGGTTAACGAATCGGTTTTCTCTAAAAAAATATAAATTGACTCCATCCTTGAAATTATAGCAGTAACCATACACCTCGGAATAAAATTTTCTATTTGTAATGTATACTTACCCCAAGACCGACTTATACAAACAAAAGACCTAAATATCTATAACATACTCCCTCACATTATTCTTTTTGTGGGTGATTTGAACGGCCATAGCCCGAGATGGAGTTCAAATGATCTAAATACAAGAGGAAGCATAATAGAGACATTCATAGATCAGTCAAACATACTACTTCTCAATACAGGAGAACCAACCTTCTTAAGCTCCACCTACAGCACTTACTCATCCATAGACTTCTCCATATGTAGTCCCTCACTATATAATATTATTGAATGGACAATATTACCCGAACTTTACAGAAGCGACCACTTTCCAATCCGTCTAAAATTTAAAAACACAAACCATGATATAACCAAAAAACCTAGATGGATGATCTAAAAAGCTGACTGGATGCTCTTCAAGCCACCTGAAACGCAACCATGTAAATTAAGTGTCGAGGACGGCTGTCATCTTCTAATAGAGAGAGTATTGCAAGCAGTGAAGTCAGCTATTCCAAAACAAAGAGCACCACCAAAAGACCTTCCGTCCCCTGGTTTAATGAACGATATAAGGAAGCTATTCGAAACCGTAGGAAAGCATACAAGACCTTTCAAAGGAATAGCACACAAACAAATCTCATAGGTATAAGAAACAAAGAGCCCTATGCAGACGAACAATAAACGATAGAAAATCTGAATTCTGGAAACAATAAATTCATCCACTCCCACCAATTTAGTATAGAATAAAATCAGGAAAATCTACAAAAACCTATCCAGCAACCCGATACACACTACTCTGTGACGGGAAACTGACAGATGACCCCGAAATAATAGCTGAATAGTTCGCTGAACACTACTCAAAAATCTTTAACCCACCTTCCATTCATTCAAATGATACAGAATCTATAGATAACCTCATATATTATCACTCCAAAGACCCAAAAAAAAAAAAATATAACTATCCTTTCTCTATATGGGAACTTAAATCGATTCTCCGTAATCTCAAAGGATCATCACCCGGTCACGACGATTATTACACAATGATTCAGCACCTTCCACAAAACTGTGTGAATTGACTACTCGAATTCTTTAACCATGTGTGGGAAATAGGTGAATTTCCTAATGTCTGGCGACAATCAGTAGTAGTTTCAATCCTAAAAGCAGCAAAGATAAGCGCCAAACGAACAGTTACCGCCTGATATTTCTAACAAGTTGCCATTATTAACAAAAATTAATTATGGAACGAATGATTAACAAGTGCTTCGTATGGATCCTTGAAAGAAATGATATTCTCCAGGGCTTCCAATGTGGGTTTCGTAGAGGGAGGTCCACTATTGACCACTTGGTTCCACTAGAGGCTGAACTACATTATACTTTCGTAGAAAGGCAGCAAGCAATCGTAATTTTCTTCGATATGGTTAAAGCATTCGACTGTACAAGCAAAAATACTGTTATAAAAAACTTATAACCTTAAATTTCACGGGTAATCTCATAACTTTCATCAAGCAGTTTTTATCCCAATGGATTTTCAAAATCAGGATAGGAAATCATCACTCCTGTAATTTCGAACAAAAAATTGGAGTACCACAAGGATGTGTTCTCAGCACAACCTTATTTGCCCAGGCGATCAATGACTTACGAAGAAACATGCCCAGAGGAATAAAGGTGATGCTCTATGTGGACGATCTAGCTATTATATGCTGCTCAAATGACACAAACAAACTACAAGAAGCCCTTAATCGATTAAAAAACTGGTCAAATAGCTCAGGTCTTACCTTCTCAACCGAAAAAAACGAAATGTCTACATTTCAGCAGAAAAAGATGAACATTACCATCCCAGAACTCAGGATTACATCAACCCGAAGTAGAAGCTGCGAAGAAGTAGTGATCATGCGACTCAGAATAGGGCATACCCGAATGACACACGTCCACCTCATAACAGGAGAGGCCCCTCCAAAATGTAATGATAGTCTGACCGTCAACCACATTTTTGAGGAATGCTATCACTACAACTTAACTCTGAACCAGTTAGGGATACCAACAAATGTTCTAATGGCGTTGAGAAACGATAAATCCGTGATCGAAAGAGTCATTAAATTCATCCATAAGACTAACGTAATAATCAACCTTGTCAATTTACCTTGCTCTATTTACTAAAATTACCTAATTTTCACCATCCTTTCCACTATTGTTACGATCTATTATTAAATAAATTATAATTACCAAGCTACACAGTATATCAAACCACACGAAAGGGAGTCCCACTGGTGCAGACCCGCACATCATACCAAAGGTATGACTTTCTGAAACAACTAGACCTCACCAAAACCAACAACCAACGGGCGTTAATGACCAGGCTGTTAAACGCCCTCTCAAAACAAACAAACAAAAAACATATAGAATTGTTGGATAAAATACTATACATCCTTTTAACATGACCATACAGTTTTATTCTTCTTTCTTCTATTACATCCAGTACATACTTTCTTCTTCCATCCTTTCTTTAATAGTCTCATTTCTGACTCACTGTTTCCTTGAGACACTAGCTGATTTCCGAAAATCCATCTCCACAACCAGGAATCTTTTACCTTTTGATTTTTTGTGATAAAATTGTTGTAAAATATAATAGAGTGGAGGATAGATAGCTAATAATATATCAAAGTTAATTAAAAGTAAAATTATGAAATTGATGTGTAGGTTTATGAGTAAAGTTCAAGGATTTAAAATGGAATATCTCGGTTTTGGTAAGATAAAGAAATATGAAAAGTTAATCCTGAATAATATATTTTAAACATTTTTCTTGTGTAAAAGATGAAACCATTTAAGGGGTATAGAATAATTAAGAAATAAAAATGTATTAAAACAAATTATTAAGGAAAAGCCAATTAATTACTTTGTAACAAAAAAATTAATTTTAGAAAAGTTTTTGGACATTGATTCTGAATTAATTGATAAAATAATATTAATATTACAATATAATATTGCAGAAATGTATTCCTAATGATAAGAAAAAAAACCTTAACATTGAATAATGTACAAGATGTGATTATTAATAAACATTAATTATTCCATGAGAGAGAAACATTATCAAGAATAATCCTAGAATTCTTCATAATTAATAAAATAAGGATAAAAACTTTATATTTACATAATATGTACCTCATGTTTCAACATATAAACATTTCAAACAGTGTTGTATTCATTTCAACCAACCAAGTTCTGTATTTCTTTTATTAATGAATGTTACTGTTGTTTTCTAAACCTCTCTATGAGATAAGATTAAAATGCTTATTAAAAAAAAGAATTCTTTTTTATTAAATTTTTCAGGATAAATGGAATTTTATATGCTCAAAAAGGTAAAATAACCAAAATGTAAAATATAAATTAATTATAAATAAACTTTTGATTATACTACAAATACTTTTTATTCTTAAATGAAAAATAATAAAAAAAGGAGAAGAGGAATCAAATGTAACATTATAATCAATGAAGTGCCTTACCTTTGCCACCATTGAAAATACAAATTCCTCCATCTCTTCCATCAAAAATCTTGTTACGTTTCAAAGTTGGATTTGAATCAGTTTTTATCCATACACCTGCCATAGCATTGTCAAATATTTCATTTTGTTCCAGTAAACCAAGACCGCCATTGTAAACCAGAACTCCACCATTCTGACCTCCCCAGATCTTATTACCACGAATAACGGGATTACTACCAGTCCTGCAGCATATAAACAATTCACACAAAAGTTAAATATATGAAACACAAAAAAAAAAAAATGAAAAAAAAAATGATAACACATAACTCTTTATATTAAAGAGTAATTAATTAACTATTTATATTAAAGTATTGTTGAATAATAATATCTTTAGTTTCAATGAACACAAATTAATAACTATCAAGAAGTGACAAATATTAAAATCAAATGAAACAATGAGGTTAATAAAAATCTAAAAACAGTTAACAAAAATTAACCCCCTTCTTAAAATAATCAGATCAAACTAAATTACATAATATAAATAAAAATTGTGGGCCATTAAATTCTTACCAAAACAACAGAAGTGTAATCAAAAGTTAACAATAAAGCATAAGTTGTTAGGCATTAGCAATCATAATTTTTATCCTAAAGATGGGTACTGGAACACTAATCTGATGCATTCCACCTCAATCGAGTTCTAAACATACACTCATCAAAGCACATATGAAATTCACTGGATTATTTCACAGATAACCAGTTTAAATCGTTCATCCTAATGAATCTTTAACAAACATTCTAAATGAAATCATTAAAAAAAATATATATATGAGTGAGAGTAGTTAAATGTAATATATACATTTAATAATTATATTATTATTGGAAGAATTAAAATGATGCCTTTAGACTAATACCATAAACATTATAACTTAACATCCAAATATTTTTCATTTGATTCAACATACAAGGCCTGTCCAGAATGTGTACTGTTGGGATGTTGTGCTGTGTGATTTTTTTTTTCAAAAGTTGGCAACACTGAGAGGTAGTCGGAGTTTCCTGAACACAACGAGCACTGGAGACCCACATTAGTACAAAAACTCATTTTGTAATGTCTGTTTCAAAGTAATTGAGAAATTCTACCAAGTGTGAAGTGCACCCTGCCATAAGGCTCCTTCTCGTGGAAGAAAAAACTCCGACTGAAATTTTCGCACGGATCAAGAATGTTTATAGTGAAGGTGCTATGTGCTGAACGAACATGTTTATGTGGTGTTGTAAGTTTAATGAAGGAAGAACGACAAAGATCTTCAATTGTGACCAATGAGTTGGTGCAAAATATCTATGAAACTGTTCGTGAAGAGTGCCGATTGCTGCTGGATGAAATGTCTGTCATGCTTCCATGAATTTCCATATCTTTGTTACATGAAACAATTACAGAAATGCTAGGATATCAAAAATTATAGCTCCTTTATTATTCCAACATTTAATGAAGCACAGTATTAAAAAAAAAAAAAAAGACAGTGAATAACTCAGCTTTATTAGTTGTATTCAACCTAAACATCTTTATTTTACAGCTTATAGGATCTAAGGATGGAGCTGTTTGTTATTAATGTCTATAAATATTGAATAACTAGCATGACAATTTTACCAGTACCTTTTGTCGAAATCCCTTACTGTACCCTCAACTGTTTATTCAAGTAAAGTCAAAATTGAGATAAATAAATTTAATAGGATATAGATGGGCTAATCACATTTTTATGAACTATTAAATAATTGATACATATATTGTTTTTATCCATTTATTTCACAGGAATCATATTCAAGATGTAAATACAAAGAAATCTGTGATCAGCGAGACTGGCTAATTACAAATGGTACTAATTTAACAGTCTAATCACTGCTAAGAATTTGATAACTAGTGAATGATAAAAAAGAAGCAGTAATTCAAAAATAAATACATTGAAATAAAACTCTGTCATATACCACTAAAAGTAACTTAAATTAATGAACTGTAAAACCACATAACATATCATCCTTAATCAAAATTTTAGTTGACTATAGAGGTAAATGAACTTATTTGAAACAATAACTAATAATATTAAACCTCATCAATGTCTACAACAGTGGTTCCCAACCTTTTTATCGACCCAACTTTTGGTAGAAGTAGAAAAATGGTGGAACACCTACATTATCAGTTGATACAAATAATGTGATCCCTCCTTTCAGTAAAAAATAAGAAAGGCTAGAGATACCTACCCAACACTCAGGCAAATTTTGAAGAAAATCTCAGATGGTTAAGTTCAAAACTGTGTCAAGTTGACATGGAATGCTATTCCAAAATTAATTCGCTGAGTCCCAGTAATCAACAGAATCCAGGTTGGAAACCACTGGTTTAAAACTAGATTTTTACTAACTTAATTTATTTTCAAATACTAAATGTATAACAATCTAATGTTGAGATATTTACTGTGGACTAGAAAACATCGATTACTAACCTGATCTGTACTCCTGAATATAAGTGATTGAATATATCATTATCCTCGAGCTTTCCATGTCCATTATCATAAAAATAGACACCAACTTGTTTGCCAGAATGAATTCTATTTCGACGAAGAACTGGTGTTGAACCTGTAGTAATCCAAACACCAGCCAAGGTGTTGGCATAAACTTCATTCTCTTCTATCAGTCCTTCACCTTTTTCATGAACATAAATTCCACCATGTTGACCATGGTGTATCTTGTTATGCCTAACAATTGGGTCACTATTAGTACGAATCTGTATCCCAGCCAAAGCATTTCCTAAGAAGCAGATGAAAACAAATATTAGTTTACTGTAGAGAAACAGCATTCTTTAAGTGATGTCACTGCCTCAAAATAGTAAATATATTTGTAACTCCATAATTAAACCATTTTAACAAACAAGGAGAAAATTAGATGATCCAATTTTTTAAAAATAAGGTTCTTATCTCAACATTCAGAACAATATACTTAATATCAGTGGTATATGAAGGTTTTGGAATTTATAGTTAAAAGTAAATAAACAAAAATTAAATCTGATGGAAATGTTCAATTGATTATATTATCTTTATAAGACCTTTTTATTTACACTTTTAGCAGCAGTGATTCTTATTTAGTGGTCAACAAAAAGCTGGCAAAATTTGGAA
>NW_027110883.1:129071-144301 GCF_000696795.3 Halyomorpha halys
AGAGAGAGAGAGAGAGAGAGAGAGAGAGAGAGAGGAACAATGTTTTGTATTTTCCCTATTGAGTACAACTTTCCCTCTCCATTACACACATTAAGAAATAAATGTAAAAATGGTTCTTTCACATGAAGTGGAGTAGGAGGCCATATGTTTAACTAAACCAATGTTTTTACCTGATATTTTTCCGAGAGAGGTATTGGGACACCATTTGGTACGTTCCACTTCGAATCAAGCCCAGAAAGAAACCCATTTATAAAACAGTTGTCACATAACTGCGAATAAGGATAATGTTGCTTATCTTGATTTACTTAAAAACCCCGCTTCAATGAACATGAATAACCATGAAACATTTTTTTTTTAATAAATAAGAATAAGAAATGTACAGTGTTAAACTAGAAAAAATATTTCTTATGACTTTAAATTATTTGTTATAATTACTTATTGCGTAAAAGATGGGTAGTAAATAATTTAGCAAAGAGACAAATGGTATGTAAAAGCTTTAAATTTAAAAAAAATAAATAAAAAAGCCTTAAATCATATTCTTTAAAATTCCTTTATTAGCAAAAAAAAAATTAATAATTATGATTACGATTTAATTTTACCATAAATGTTATTGTGTTCAATGAGACCTCGCCCTTCTCCAAATATATATACTCCACCTTGCTGGCCATTATATATTTCATTTCGTCTAATTGTAGGGTTACTGTTGGAGGTAATCCAAACTCCAGCAAAATTATTTGAGTGGATTCTGTTATCAATAAATTGACCAAGGCCATTTTCGTGAACATAGATACCACCCGTCTGCCCATGATGTATTTCACACTGAACAACAGTTGGATTGGCACCAGCTTTCACTTCAAATCCAGCTATTCTATTATTATGAATGTCATTTGCCTCAAAAAAGCCCTGAAATAAAAAATAATTATAAATCATGATACGGGATCAAATAGACGAACACTATTATTACTTTTTTATCAGTCAATAATAAAATGAAAAAGACCTTAAGATAATTAAAACTAATCTGAGGATATTTCGCCAATAGTAGCATTATATCTAAGGCCTTTCAACACAGTTAAGAACAAACCAGTAGATATTTTGTCAGTGGAAGCACTATCAAAACTACAAACTTGCTGTTAATACTAAAAACAAGCCGTATAAAATGATTGGTGAGTTGCAGCTTCCTATTTAATTTCTTATTTAAAGTTTCAAAATAAATAACATAGAATTTATTTGAATTTGCAGTTTACCATAAATTTAATTGCTGAAATTGAAATTATTTTAATTATACAACTTTAAACATCTTACACCATTAACATTTTAAAATTATTTAAATAAAAAAATATTTACATCCAGAAATATTTATTCCATGCATATAGAATGAAATTAACCAAACTATTTCAGTAACCGGACTAGAAATGGCTTTGATTTGTCCAAATAATACACTCTAGTCTATGCTAAATTGTACATAGTATCTGACTGACTCCTTACCAAGTGAAAAAGAGCAGTTAGGTACCCTCTTCTTTGAACAAGACAGCAAATTTAATACTTGGGGTCCTAGGATACCTATAATAATGAAATGAGGATAGAAACCAGAAGAAGAATATCAGCAAACTATAAAACATACTTTGAACTTGAAGGAAAATTAAAACATCTTATGACTGCTTCATATTTTTCTTTGGGGTTCACAGACACATGCATATTTCTGACTACATCAACTTAAAGTGGCTTTATCGCTCTTTCCAAAGGCAATACATACATGGTTCATTCTTATTCCAATCCCTAAGAAATAATAAGCCTTCCTTATCACTGAACTCCCAACATTGAGTTCCCCAATCCACTCCTTGAATATGAAACTCAGCCAATTAGTATTTATACTCCATCTGCTGCTTCCTTTAACAAATACTTTCTTATCTGTTCCTCCTCTTTTTGAAATTTCTTGTCTATTTATGTCCGTAATACTCCTTCCATAACTTCCTTCAAATATCAACTATTTTTTCACCTTAAATTCCAATTTTCTAACCAAATATAAAATTTATATAATAACAATCTGATTATTTGAGATTCATAGCTATACGATAAGTAATCTTTTATATTCATTGTTTTTGTTCTATAGCTATACGATAAGTAATCTTTTATATTCATTGTTTTTGTTCTTAGAGGACTTGGTCGCAAAATAAATATTATCTTCATTCATTTAAACAACAATTAATATGGGTTGAAACACTTGTCAATTAGGGTTATCATGAGAACAAAACACTAATATGCCCAGTCCTAACAGCCACGTATCGTGGAGACCTTGTCAAAAACCAAGCAAGTGTAGCAAAATTTTATACTTGAGGAGATTCTTGGCCAAATAATTAGAAAAGTTCTTATAAGTGGAAGAATGAGCAGGAGCAACCTGGAAATTTATAACCTGTGAAGTGAGCCAATTCATTCAGATTGTCAGAGTCTATTCAACCTATTCATATTCAGATAGTACTAGGAGTTTGAAAGAGGAAATGTTGGGAAAGGATACTCTAAGATTAGGTTGTCCAGCTTCATTAATGCTGTTCGGAAACTAGCACTTTGAAGCATTCTATGAAATCATTTTCAAGTCAGGAAGCTTTGTTGTACTCTTAAAGCCCCACAGACTTGACTGGAGCTCAGATGGTGAATTGCATCTCATGATGCAGGCATTAAAGTGCTGAGAAGTTCAACCATGGAAATGTCTCTAATGTAAAAAGTAGTAAAAAGTGATAAGTGATAAAATGTGGCATTACTACTATGATGTCCCAACTAAGATTCTTGAAGATAATACGTCCGTGACTGATAATCCAGATCTGTTAAGAAGAATTTTTATTTTTTATTGTCAGGGTTCTGTGATAGAAACATAGAAGACTGACACAGGCAAGTCGTTCACTGAGGAACGTCTCTCTAAATTGATGTAAACTCTCCTGAAACTTCAGCCAAATTCAAGAATGGATATATGGTTCCTTCATCATGATCATTGTTTGCATCCTTTTAAAGTTTATACACAGGAATACAACTGTTAAAGCACCCTTCCTAAAGCCCAGATTTCAGCTCCCTGTAACTTCGCGCATTTCCATCGGGAGAAAAAGTGGCTGATAGGGAGGCATTTCACAAGCTATGAGGACCTTTTGAGGGCTTGGGATGTCAATGTGACCAAATTCCAAGAGAAACATGGTGATGTTACAATGCAGACTTGTTTATAGAGAAGCATGTGTGTGTAAATATTGATGTTTACTAAAACTAACAATTATGATTAGAAGGACAGGAAAAATTCATTTGACCTTGACACTATTTCTTTTAAAACTATGTATTCTAGGAATCTAAATGGTTTGATGACATTAATTTTTATATCCGGATATTCAAAACAATTAACGTTTGATGTTTCCACAATATTTGTTACTCTACCCCCCCTTGGTGCACCTTGAAAAGTCCAAAAGGTTCTAGTGTCGGGTTTAGAGGAAAGGGAAGAAAGTGTTGCATAATGACACTTTTCTTAAATATCTCAGGACTTATGAGGTTTGGAGCAAAACTGTTTGAATAAAGAATTAAAGTACAAATGAGATCATTGAAAACTAATGATTGCATGATAAGGGAGGGGCATGAAGCCTTCTATGATAGTCTCATGGTTTAATGTGATACCAATCACTTCCTTCAATCATTGAAGTAATGATGTAAAAGATTAAAAAAACATTCCGGTTTAAAAAATATAACACATTTATTTTAGTCCTGAAAGCTTCTCTTTCCGCAGGTGTAATGGATTCTGATATTGTTGACTGTAACAGAATGTTTGATAAAGGAGTTGCAGCTAAAAGTAAGGTTGAAGGTAAGCAATTCAAGGATATTCACTAGAAACAAAAATTGTGTTTAATATTTGACTACTGCAAGTAAATCTATCTCATTGTTCAATAATGTTATCCCTGTTAACCCCATCATCTCTTCCATCAAATGACAGCACATTTAACATAGAGGCTTAACTGAAAGAGATATGTAATTATAAGACATCTGGCAACCCTCCAGCCCTTTCAAATGAAAATGGCTTGATAAGGAAGAGTTCCAGTTTACTGTTTATTATTATGTAGCCTGAGTAGAAAAAAAATTAGACGAAGTTCAAATTTCTCAAAGTGGTGCAAGTCACATCATAAACACAGAACATCACTATCCTGTCTTGTAGCAATATACTACTTCCTTTCAGACCGTATGCAAACAGCCTGTTGTGTTGGTATTTGGTCATTATGGCATGCAAACTGTAGTGTTTGATGGCTACAGTGGAATGAATACTTCAGTGAAATAAATTTAGAATGAGGTTTAGCCTCTGGCTTCTGTTTTCAATGGTTACATATGAGATGTCCTCCAACTATGATGTATCTCATAACTCTTGAAGGAGCAGGAATTTAATGGCCCATTGTAGAAGTCTTCATGCCTCTGCCTGATGTCAAGCCACCACTAGTTTTCCATGATCTCTCTAGTACTCGCTCAATAAACAAATCACTCGAATCCCACACCAAAATGTTTTCCATTTTTCCAAAAGTAAATTGATATTGTATAACAAACTTAGAAATTTTTTCTCATTAAATGTATTTATTAGCTGTAGGGATAAATGAGCAAATGTTGTGCAGTTAAGGTGGCCGCATGAGCAAAAGTATGGAAAATTTTGAGTTATACAATGTAAATGCCAAAATAAAGATAAAATCTTCCCCTTCACTCTTATCACATTTTATCCTCAAATTTAACTATATAATCAGAAATCAATCAATAAACAAGTTAATAGAAATTTAAAAGTATTTAAGCTCAATTTTCACAAAAATGAAAATTCAACCTATTTTGTTAAAATGATATTTCAGAAACAGTTGGGGTTAGAACAAAAAAAAATTAATTACATTTTTTATTAAGAAAATTTAATGAACATTCATTTTAAAAGACATAGTTTTTCTCTAAACCTCATAATTCCTGAGAAATTTGAGAAAAAAGTGCTATTTCTCAAATCATTTCACACCTTATCCCTCAAACCCAATGCTGGAACCTCCGGGATTTCACTTTGTCAACACCAGAACTGTTTTTTAAATTCCTAGGTTTGATAATTTTTTTTTCTGACAACACTCCATTAAGTGTAAATGTGAAACATGACTTTACATATGCAGAAATATTCGGCCTGAAAAAGGATGAGTTGAATGGAGAATTTAGAAGGCTACACAATTCCTAATTGCAGGAACTACACTAGTAAGTATCATTCAGGTTATATAGCACTGAGGTGAATAATGTAAGTGTATAAGGTTGAAGGGCTTAGTAACGAATGGATCCTTAAAATATTAATAAACATTGAACCGATTGGTATAAATTTAAGGGGTAGACTGAAATGTAGAAGGGAGAATTGTGTCAAGACTGATTTTATAGATTTGGGTTTGGACTGGCATCACTGGACAGATGTATCCAGACAGCGTGATGTCCGTCATCTTCCAAGCCAGCCCTGACGAAGGCTAGAAATTCTGGCCAAAACATTGGCACTAATAAATAATTTTTTTAACTTATTTGTGTTATTCTCTGACTGCACCTCTAACCATCTTCTCCTCACATATATTATCCACGGTCATCTATCTTCTCACCATTATATAGACAGTGATTGGTGGTATTGCCATCTTTGGGTTAGTCAAGCCTTTATTATTACTATTATTAAATAGACAGAATATGGAAAATCAGTCCTATTAAGTAAGGAACCCTGAAATTTACTTCACTTATTTGCGCAATAATGTTTCAGGGAAAATTTATAATGGATAATGAAGTCATAATACTTCATTATGTAGAAAGTATATAGATAATTGATTTAATGGTTGTAAGCATCATTATAATTTACTATTATTAGCATATTATTGCTGGTAAATTTATGTGTTCAATTTGAGGTTCCATGATCTAATAAATTATCCTCCTGTCTTTTATTCCGTAGATTTTTTAAATTATTTCAACCTTAAGTATCAAAACTTCTCATTCATTACATTTAAGAATGTGTAGAGCTAATGATAAAAACAAACTACATTAAATTTGAGAATAAAGAGTAAAAAATATAATAGGCAGAGGGTCAAATAACCTGGTACAATCCTAACTAGATAAATTCTTCTGTCTTAACGTTAAGGTGAACTAGCCACATGGAGAGGATAATGAGGAGCAGATCTAAACTAACATTTTATAATAAACAAAAACCAATATTTTATAAAATGCAATAAGTTTATATACATATTAAAGATCATTTGATTACTCTGCAAATAAATAATTTTATTTCATGGGAAAAAGTAAAACTTTTTCAATTATCTAGGAACAGCTTAGTATTGTGAGAAGCTTCTTTGTAGATCATATAAAATTAATAAAATAAGATATCAGTATTAATATTTTTCATTTGATAGTTTTGTGGTATCGATACTTACCAATCAATATTTTATAGGTATCAATACAGGAGTCCAACACAACTGCTACCACTATTTTGGGACATATGACGTACTTTTCTTTTATTTTTGTCATAGTGCAGGTATATTGATGAAAAGAATATTGATACTTTTCATCTGATGTTATCAGATATCGATACTTTCCATTCAATATTAAATATCAATAATTCAAATATAATATAATAAAATTCCTAACTAAGGATAGTAATGGAATGAATTTGTTTCAATAGGTAGGTAGTGACTTAAACAATCCAACCCCAGAGGAATTACAAATTCATTTTATTAACAACTTCTGTTTTCATCTGTAGGCCCAGATTTTAGTTAAAACAGATTTATTGGAAAATTATATTACCATTCATCTTCTTTGTTCATTACTTTTTTAAGGATTATAATTATAATGATGAGAATATAGTTGACTGTGAATAATTTATATGAGAAGATGGTTGGGGTGTGGTCAGAGAATAACACAAATAAGTTTAAAAATTTATTTATTAGTGCTAAAATTTTGGCCAGAATTTCTAGCCTTCATCAGAGCCAACAAATAAAAACATTATAATTATAACATATTTAATTATATTTAAAGTAAAGAAGAAAAAAAAATGTATTTTTTCAAAGAAATTATTTATTTAAATAAAGATTTGGGCCCTAATTATAATTACAAATATAGCCTTTACATAATGAAATTTCCATAGCTAAAAAAAAATATTTACTAACCAATCCATTGTCAAATGTAAAAATTCCAACATCTCTTCCATGGTGTATATGATTCCTTCTCATAATAGGGTTGGCATAATTCTTAACCCAAATACCAGCAAGAGCATTCCTTGAAATTTCATTGTCTTCATATGTACCATGCGCATAATCAGTGACATACAACCCAACATTTTCGCAATCGCTTATGTCACAATGCTTTATAACAGGAGCAGCTCCTTGGCCACTGACACATACAGCAGCTCCAACTAAAAAAAAGTAATAGGGCTTGTACTATGAATTGGATTCTAACAACATTCTGAAGATATTGCAGCTTTAATAATTAAACTATTTTTATACCAACACCTAAAAAAAAAAGAAGAAAAATAACAAAAACACCTATGATTGCTCACTCAAATACATCATCAAAAGGACCTAATAACATAGGATAAGTGTTAAATTTTAATCTTGATGATGAGCATGATACTAAAAAGAATTAGACCATTGAAAAATTTATTAGGAACAGGCTCTCTTAAAGAAAAATTCAAAAAGGGAAGATAAAAAAACCCAGCAAAATGCAAGAATGTTCATTAAATTTATTTACACCTTAAGAATAGCATTCTTGATCTTAGAACCCAAAGTCAGTAAAAAGCATTTTTGTAAAATTTGATGAAAAACAAATTTTCTATGAAATAAATTTTAAATGAAATACTAGACAAAAATCATTAAGTTATGAAAACAATAAATTATGGCACATTTTAATGTCCAATAACTTAAAAGTATTTTGGAGAGTACAGAAGGAATATAAAGGACACCTTTCCAGCACATACTTTTTTGGATGTAATTCTGCTTTTGGAGTCGTTAACAACGGGTCACTTTGTTTTCCCCAGGACTTTTTCCTAACAATATTATTATACAGGACCCACTTATCAATCTCTTTAAAAATGGATCATTAACATTGTGTTTCAGGAGGGAATCGCTAATGGATATGCGTTCCAATAAATTCTTTTCCGTCAAATTGTGAGGAACCCACATATCACTTCGAGAAACATATCCTGCAGCCCCAAAATGATTTGAGACACTTGCATGAGATATGTTAAGTGTTTCTGCATTATCCCGTGTCGTAGAGTGAAGGTTGTATGCGACCAATGCTTGAATTTGGTCATCAACAGTTAAAGGACAACCCGAGCGCTTTGCATCTAGTCTTCCAAGTCAACATTTCCGGTTCTGAACTGAGCAAACCACTTACGGACAGTGCTTTCTTCTAAGGCATCATCGCCATACACACTGCAAATTTCGTTAACCGCCTGTGCAGTGGATTTTCATTTTTGGAAATAAAAAATCATTAAATGACGGAAATGAATTTTTTTCTCTTCCATTTTGAGCAAGCAAAATACCACTTAAAGATAAAGAATCTCGGTTGAAACTGATGCATAAAAGCACCTTAACTAATCCCATATAATACTCAGAACATTGAAACATTCCTTAGATTATGATTGATTCAGGGATTAAACTAAAGATTATGAGCCTAAAGGATTTATCCAACTATTCCAAAATCTTATCACTCCAACCGACTGCAAGTGTGAAAACCTGATGGATTGGAACAATTGAGTATTTGTTGGGTACAAAGGTTTTCACTCTATTTAGCATGGAATGGCCAGCCAGTCTGTTATTCATAAATAATAATTTATTATATTGTTTATAATAATTATATTAACTAAAAATTGTTTAGTTAATTATTAACAAAAATAGGTAATAATTCAAGGTGAATAATTGATTCTAAAATGATTTGTAAAACAATCTTAATTAACTTCTTATGTTCAGTTAAAACCATATTGATCTTAATAATTGTAGGTTGAGTAGTTAAATAAACATTTTGCTCTTTTGAGTCATTTACTTCTTAATTTTTAAGTCTAATGTTGACCTCAGTGACATCTAACATCCCTTGTGGGGAAAGAACAGCTAAGTAATTTGTGATAGCAGAAACTAAAGAAGTCAAGAACATCTTGAATGAATGAAGTGTTAAAGAACTTAGCTACGAAGACTGCTATCAATGCCATCAATGAGTTTGAGGAAAGGAAAATTGAGAGCAGACACATGACACAGTATTCGTTAATTTGATTAAATTAAAGATAAGGTGGTAAGAATTTTTTTCTTTACATACTAAAATAGGCAATCTTATTTGATTTGAAAATGCGGATCTGGAAACTGAGATCAACGAAACAGAAAAGTTTAAAAATCTTTAGATTCATAATCTGAACAGAGAAGCAATGACAACCTGTCTGCATGTATTGGAGCAGGATATAGAAGTAATATTAAAATTACCAATGCCCTAAAATTGAGTTTCAGAAATTTTATGGCAACATTTGTAACTGGTTAGGTTATGGACCCATTTAAAAAAATATCCATGAAGAAGATGAACTAGATAATGTAGAAAAAACTGTAAGAAAAATCAATTCAAGTCACTGATATAAGATCAGGAACAAAAGAAAGTTTAAAATGTGGTATTACAGCTTTCCATTCACTTGGTGGGACTCTGATGAGATAATTGGATAAAAATGAGTGTTCAAAAACTATACTCATAACAAGTGAGCTCTCAACAGAAAAGAAATGAATGTGGCAAAACAAACGGAATAGTACATCCTAGGCACAGTACTTAAAGTTGTTAAAGTGAAACAACAGTCAGAAAGAGGGAGAAGAACATAAAACGTTGTACAGCAGCAAAGAAGAGATGAAAGAACTTCAGAAGATGAATTAAGATACATTTTGATAGGTTTGTACAAAATCAAAGTATGAAATACCTAATCCCAGTATGAAATAACTAGGACTGATGCAACAACAGTAACTCCCATGGCTAGAAAGAGAAGATTAATGGGGAGTTTTTGTTTAAATAGAGTTACAAAAATAGGAGAATTAACTGCAGAAGGATTATGGAATCATGAAAAGAGCAGCTCTGTTATGTCAACGCCGTTCTTCTAAACTTTTGGTGGTGACGCAATGGAGGGAAGTACTGAGCTGGTTGAGACTTCCCAGGTTAATACAGCTAAAGGAAGATAATCTTACAACAATCCCACTCACGTTGTAAACTGAAGACTCTGTAACCAGCAGAGACTGTGGAAGAAGCTCTGAAAAAGTTTTAATTCAGAGGATCAGGGACAAATGCCTTTTAGTTACTAGTCTATGGAATTGCTGAGATCTTCAGTAGTTGGCAAGGTTGTCTCAATAGGAAAAGAGAACTTAAAAAGACATGGCAGGATTATCACCAGAGTGGAGAAGATAGTCACTGGCAAGGCAGGATGTACAAAAGTCATAAAGCTCAAGACACAAAACAGAATGTTATGCCGACCTATTCAGCAAGAATTTGACCTTGGAGTATTTTAGTAGTATATTGCTTTTAACTTCAGGATCTTAACTGATGAGGAGTCTATCTTAGCTTGCTGAAATTAGGTTATATCTATATATCTTCGGGCTCAACCACTTCAGGAGAGGAATTCCCATCAATTTGGGCCAACTAGTCAATGCCAACTGAGGCGAGAAAGACAAAGTACATTAGAGGGGTAAAATGCTATTAATTTTTTTAAAAATTGTAATTTGTATTTTGAAATTATGAGTTTTTAACCTTTTAAGCCAACTGTTGACTCCATTTACACCAAAAGATAAAATGAACCAAAATATTTTTACAGGACTTTAACACCTAAGCCTATAAATGTGTCTGAAATGAGGTAAGTAAGTCTATCAGGCCAAAAATTAACAAGACATCAGAGAGATGATGACTGATCAACAAGAGGTATCAGAAGTGGTAGATTGGCCATGCCAAACGATTTTTGGTTAATGGCTTGCACTATTGAATGTTAAATCGAACGAAACACAAAGGGTTAAGTAAGTATCGAAGTAACTTGTATTTTAATATAACTTAAAAAGTGTAGTTTCAGTTGTCAGACTTTTTGTTTTGAACTTTATAATTTAGAAGTTTTATAATTAATGAAATTAACTTCATTATTATAACAATTGCAATCAACTATGGAAGATGAAACTTCTGTTCTATGCAATGGTTTTGAGTTTATCGAACCACCACATGAAGATCAAGTGAATGATGCAATCCCAAAACTAAAAAAACAAAAGAATCCCAAGATCTAACAGTACAGCTACATAACTTTTGAAAGCTGGGGACAACGAGTTGTATAAAGTTATAAGTGACCTTCTTCATAACATTTGGATATATTACAGAGGAATGGTACACAGGTGTTACCATCACCCTCTATAAAAAGGTAGATCAAACCAATTGCATAATTATTGTGACACAGCTCTCTTGAACTGCATATACACAGTCATCATCTATCAGAGGCTACTTCCTTATGCAGAAAGGAACGTACTGCTGGTATAGGGTTGCCCTAAGGTACAGCGGGGGGAAAGAAGGATAAAAAAAAAAGAGAGATTGTTGAGACTAACATATAACTTTGTATAGCTTTCTTATATATTAGTTCATTTAAAGAATATAAATATTAATTAAAAGGAAATAAAAGTTTAGTGGATTTATGTTTGTTTAAAATTTTCTCTATTTTTTTTTTTTAGTTGATATTAAATTATTTAATGCTCCAGTTATTGTAGGTCAAACCAATTTTATCAAATGTAATTTTAAGAGTTACATTAATACGCACATTGGAATATTTGATACAGTAAATATTCTAAAATATGTTCTTACCAACCTTTTCCATTTTATTAAAAAAAAAGTGACTAAAATTGTCAATTAACCACTAATTTTTTTTTTTTTAACCAATGAAAAATCAATACAATGGTCATGTTTACAAATTTATTAACATGAATAAATAGTGAACCGAAAATATACGATTGCACTAACATCTTCCACATAAACACTGTTTCAGCACTGAATTGTAAATTTTCCTTCACTTTAAATGCACTTTCTTCAAAATACCTGCAGAACAGAGGCCAGGCCAAGGGGTCCTCCCCTCTACTCAGAACTAGAGTCACCACTATCACTTACTGGGTTACCAGCTCAAATTTCTCATTTACATTCCAATGACCCTCATAAATAGGGCCACACTAAAAGCCGTAGAAGCTAGTATTACTACTTGCAGGTATGATAAAAATCCTGCCTCCTGACACTAAAAAATGGAGTGGATAGTATGTTTCTTGAGATTATTTTCACTCCTACTACATCAGTTAGCTCCATTCTATTGTTCCAAAATTTCATTTAAAGAGATCATTGATGACCAGTCTTAGAATTGAGTAATTCGTAGAATATGATGGTGGTATTATAAGTCTGATTATGTGTTTCAGACGATTAAGAAACATCATTAATACAGAGGAAAAGTGATATTTCAAGAAATATTAACAGATTAAGGTATGCGATATGCGAACTAAAATGCAGATGGCATTTCAATCAGCTTGGACAACCAATGGGTAGTCCGCAAAATAATAGATAAAGGTTCGAGCCCTATGTGAAAGTGACACTGGACCGACATTATGAGAAGTAGCAAATGGGGAAGGAGGTCAAAAGATCTTTATTATATTAAGCAATGAAAGCTCACTCCCTCAGACTTTTGGCTTGTTTATCCAATACATAAGTGATTTATATAAAAGAGTGATCCATTTATACAGAAATTATGAATACACTGCACATGTTATAAATGGAAATATAAAGCTACAAGCAAGCTTAAATACTCACAGCCATATTTAAGATATTAGCCAATTATAAAAGTTAGTTCAGGTGATCTTACTCACAACAATTTTCTGTATGTCACATCGACCTGATCAATATTTGTTTGTGGTCATGCTCTGCCATGTACATTAAGAAAATATCATAAAAGTGTCATAGCAGAAAATGTTACAGCCAACATGTCACCAAATAGTGTTTTGGCGGTGGACAACCAGACCTACAAGTTAATAAAGAGGTGAAGATGCAGATACACCCTGGATGATGGTCTGGCCCAGAAACAGAGTAACGTTTACAATACCCAACCCCAAATGATCACCAGGTATCAGGGCCTATCCAACCCATGTCACAAGACAAATTATCATGTGCCCCATCTGTACATAAAAGAATGAAACCGTGTTCTTTCATTGTTAATGCTTAGGCAAAGAAAAGGATGAGACAGACTAGACTGTGGGGCATAACTTTCCAAAAAGCCAGGCCAAACCGATGATATCTAATGACAAAAAGTGACATGCAGTAATGAACTACACTGACTGCTACCATTATCAGGAAGTTATAAATCAAGAAACAAAACTGGAGGGCCCTAAAAGTGGCTTAAAACATAACCAATTAAATAAAATAAAAGACACAGTTCTTTAAAAAACGTAACCACGATAAAGAAAAAAAATAATACATTATTTACTTAATAAAAAAACTAAAATTATTACAATTTTTGAAACGAAATGCAATTACCAACTGAAGTGCTTCTTATAATACAATGGTCAATAGTAGGACTACAGTTTTCTCCTACTTCCAAACAATAGTGTTTATGGTGTGGAACAGTAGAGGCGACATCAGGGGTAAACTTTAAAGTGAGGTGACCAGCATATGCAGATTTAGCACCATCGCCAAACATCATAGTAGAACCTGATTGCCTTTCTAAAACTACTGATTCTGCAACATTCCCAGCAGCCGCTCCTGAAATATTATTAGTATAATTTTAAATCAGTAACCACAATTAATCAGTTAAATAATTTTTATAGGTAAAAAAAAAAATCTTGAAATCACTGTTTTAACAGTTATTGCTTTGAAAGTATAGTAATTTGAAAAAAGATTAATGTAATTATAGAATCATGGATTTGAAAGGAATGGAAAGAAAATAATAGAATATCAACAATTTATTTCAGAAAAAAATACCTAAATAAATGTTGTTTTTTTCCTTCATTTATTAGGAACTAATAAATAAATAATTACATAACTTTCATTACCATTCATATCCAGAAAATGAGGAATCACTTATTTTTTAAATAAGTAGAGAATGTATGATACAAATAAGGTTGTGATTAATATGCTGCAAACGACAAGTAAAAATAAACCTAAAAAAAATTATGAAAAATTATTTCTTATCTAGAAATTCATGGTGAGAAAACTGGGACATGGTGATTTGTCAAGGCAATGGTTCAATAGGAATAAGGAAAGGTACAAATATAAAGAGATTCTGTAAGTCAATCGACTACTATTCATTATCATCTAACAACTCAATGAACCACCATTTATAAGGCTCTAAATTGATTTTTAAATCAATCGATTATCAAAAGGATATAGTGAAAATGAGAGAATAACCAGTCATGGAAACTAGCAAAATAAAACTATTTGTTAGATTAATCTAGTTGTAGCTGGCTGAAGCATCTTCAACATTTACTACACTTTTAGAAGATAAGTACAGTAGCTTTTATATTCATGAAATGGTGTATAAAGGCCCTTTAATAATTTATTTTTTATAAATCTTACATCTATAATATTATATTTTATCTTCCATTAATATCGACTAACTACTATCTACTTAATTTATTGTTATATACGTTATCAAGTTTGTTTATTATTATTTAATTTTAATTTTGTTAATCTGAGTTATGGTTGCTATCCCGTTTTTTGTTTTTTTCAGCCCTGATGAAGACCTGAAATTCAGGTCGAAACGTCATCACAAATAAATATTTTTTGTTTATTTGTGTATTTTTGCTGACCGCACCCCCAAACATCTTCTCCTCATTTCCAAACAAACTTTATTGAAGACAAGATGATAATAATCCAAACAACCAAAAGTAGATACAAAATTTTCAGTAAAGATAATTTTTTAATATGTCTGCGATGGTTTTGTTGACATGGTTGATGGGCTTGCATGGCATGAAGTAGAGCCACATCATTGGTTAGGGGTAGCCTCACTAAGTTTAATCTTTCTACAAGTTTTTACAAATATTCCATGCCAAAGTTCATAAATAGCTTGTATTGCAATATCTCCTCCACACAAGTGAACCAGAAAACGGGCCACTGCATTCACTTCTGATGTAACTCAAGGGTGAAGAAATTAGTAATCCTTCTCTCATAGAATCAAATTGTAGAAAATTTTATGAAATGAAATGAAATGAAAAAATAACTTTATTCTGGGACAT
>NW_027110883.1:146496-148795 GCF_000696795.3 Halyomorpha halys
GTTTTCTATGGTTAAGGAATCGAGGTTTCGCCAACTAATTGTCTTTGGTATAAGCAAGGGAGTGGGAATGTTGTAGGAAATTCTGATTAGGTCATGGGAGGAAAGAAAAGACATAGGCATTTGGGAGGAGGATAAAAGATAATAATTTTATCTGCTTTCAGAACAAAAAGCACATTTTTTTGGCAGGGAATATGCAAAAACTAAATTTTTGGAACTATAACTTTTTTTAAAGAATATAATACAAAAACTTTTATAATCTAAAACATAGTTTATTATTAGTGTTGTGCCAGGTATCCAGTACCAGACTTTCATAAGTTGTGCTTGGCTTATTACAGGACCTCGCTGATTATTCATAGGTAAATTTTCTAAATAATTAATAAAGTAATACTGAGCATAACTTTTCTTTTTAAACTTGTTAAATTTTAAACAAAAGATTAATGATAAACATGAATGTTTATAATTTATTGCATGCAGGGCCGAAATTAGGAACTTTCTTAGGGAACAAGCTTCATTTTGCCATTCCTTCTTCCATCCCTTCTTTATAGATTAATTAAATCAATGTATACCATTAAATCTATTACATTTTTTTTTCATTAAGAAATAAAATAATTTGTTTTACATCATGCTCAGTTGCATAATTACAGTTGAAGTAATAATTTTTTAATAAATTTGTGGTGAAATTGTAGTGCATGAATCAAAATAGTTAATTAGAAAAAAATAGAAAACTTCAATATTAATTCCAGTTCTTTTTAGATTCCAGCTTTTAAAAGCATTTATGATTACAGAGCCTGGTGAATTTTTATTTTTGTTGAGCAGTTTATAAACATCCCATGTTGTATTTGTACTATTTTCACAAACTTTAATAAGTTGGGTGAAATATTCTACCATTTTCTGTCTTATAGTCTTGGTAATTTTATTTCTTAAGGATTTATATTTATTGCGGTAGAGAGGATTATTCCAATTAGATTTGTATTTTTTTTAAAATATGACTTTATCCTTTATTAAGCCTTCTACACTTCAATCAAACCAGACTTCTTTAATAATTTTCTAGATTAACTACATATACCTCTTTTGAAGATCGACCATAAATATAATAAGAACTTTTGTGGAATTTTTTAATTGTAAATTCAAGTCTTCTTTTTAATACTGTTATTATCTCATAATCACCACTATTCATTATTTGATCATTGACTTTCCAATTTTGTATTTATTGTTACAGTTTTGGTTGAGATATCAAATTCCTTATTTGTTGCTATTATTGCAATAACATAATGATCCGATATTAGATGTTGAATCATGCACGTATGAATGTCAGGCAGCATGATAAATCTAAAAGTGATCTATACATGATTGCGTTAAAACATCTCTGTATGGTTCTACTCTGGTGTAATTTTTAGTACCTCTTTCAAGTTCATTACTACTCATAATATTAATGTAATTTGATACATTAATTAATAAGGGGTCACTACCCTTATACGTAATTTTTCAAATTTTGTATGCTTTTTTTTCATATGCTAAGATATGCAAATAATTAAAACAGCTAATAAACTGAACAGTTAAAACATAATATGACACTTTATAAACTAAAATACCAAAAAAATAAAAACTTATAATTAGCAATGTTAAAGAACAACAATAATTGGATTTAAAAAGGATAACTAATTGACAGTAAAAAAACAAAACAATAAATAAATCAAACAAAAATTAACATAAAAATGATTAAAATAAATAACAACAAACAAGAAATATAAAATAAGTAAATGTATATGAATAGAGATAAGAAACATAATGTGAGACAGTATGTAAAATATGAAAGTAATAGGAATTTGAAATTATTAATGAAAGAAAATTAAAAATGACTGTATTTAAAAACTGATTGATAAGATGAACAAAATAAATAAAACAAAGATGTCAGCAATATGTTCTAAAACCAATTTTTTTACAAGACGTTTTTACAACAATTTTAAATATATATGAGTTCTTATGTGTCATGGCAATAAGTGTAGTTCACTGTTTACATCGCTCTGCACTTGTTACTGTGTACTATGGGTTCTAGCTTAAATCCAGCTCTCAGACTTCACATAGCATGAGTTTATAAACAGCTGAACATTTTTATACACTCATATAGTGGAGGTGCATAATTTTTTATTGGAAATTAGCAATAATTTGTATTGGTAGGAATAATAATTGGCATTCAACTACCAGTGATATCTCTAGTGATAATTCCCCCTAGAGGTCTTATCTTAAGACTATATTTCACGGCCAAGGTTCTGTGTACTTCAATACAATCTCCCTTGGG
>NW_027110883.1:150230-152165 GCF_000696795.3 Halyomorpha halys
TTTAGTTCTGCTTCAATACATTCAAGGTGAATTGGGTTAAGGATATCAGGATGTGGAATAGAGGTTTTAGAGAGGTGTTGTCTGAATGTTTGTGATTTTTCTGCATCAGTTATGGTCCAGGTTTGGGATTCGGTGAGAAGTGGGTGGTCAAAATCTTTGAAATTCAGCAATTTTTTAGTGGTTCTCCATAATGATCAGTCAGTAGTTGTAAGATTTTCTGTAAAGTTAATTAAATTTTGTATTTTCTGATTTCAACTTTTAGTTTATCAGTCAATTTGGTGTAATACGTTTTGTCAGTTGGATATCTGGTCCTATGCCACTTCAATCTTGCTCTGCGTTTTTCCCTTAATAAGATAAGAATATACTGTGGCGGGTTATTTTGTTAATTGTTATTTATTCGATGTGTTGTCAGTTATACTTGTTCTTATTGATGATGTGAGTTTTTGAATAGCTTCGTCAATGTCTTGTTTTGTCTTCAGTCTAATGTTTAAGTCCAGTTTAGTTTCCAGGTCACATTTAAATTGGTCCCATTCAACTCTTCCTGTTATCAATGAAGGATCGGTGGGCTTAAGTACAGAGCTTGAATGTAAAAAAAGCAGAACTGGACTATGATCTGATAAAAGGTCGTTCAGGGATTCAACAATGGCTTGAGAGGGAGAAATCTGGGAGGTGATTAATATATCAAGGATATCAGGGCGCTTTTTGAGGGATGTAGGCCAATAAGTCGGATATTTGGGAGTGAGAATGGAATAGGTATTGGAGGTAGAAACACGGGATAGGATGTTACCAAGGCAGTTGGATGTGCGGCATCCCTATTGTTGGTGCTTAGCAATATAGTCTCCTCCAGCAATGAAGCGCAGCCCGAGGGTTCGGAATAAGGAATCAATGAGGTATAAGAAAGGTTATTATTACCAGGAGGACCGAATTCAGCTGAAAAGGTAACATGGAAAGGGCGAGTTGAAATGATAAGCGAGGTTGATGGAATAGTATCAATTGGATTGGAAGGAATAAGGGAATGGGATAAGGATTTGTGGATAAGGATACAAGAACCATCATGGGAAGGGGAAGTGTTGTCTGGATGGTCTGATCTATAAGTGATGTAGTCACGTTTGTAAAAGTGTGAAATGAGTTTCAGTCAGGAGGGCTATGTCAATGTGTTTATCATGTTGGAATAAGTCGAATGTGTCAGTGATTTTGCAGGCCATTTGCATTCTATAATACGATAGCTAGCGGTTTTGGGTTCATTGTGGGAAGTTAAGCGGGATTTTGGATAGGATTCTTGTGAGAAGGTTAATGAGGGGTTTGATGGTTTCTTGAACATCTTACAGGAAGGATGTGTGGATTGAAGTTATATCTATTGGATTTTGGTAATTATGATATGGATCAGGAGCTTGGGATGGATTGTTTGTGTGACTAGAAGTACTGAGTGAGGGCTGGGCTAGCGGGGCGCTGTTAATAATAACCCATTAATTGTATCCTAAACTCTCCAATCCCATATCACAGCCCTCAAAGAATGGTGTTGTAATTGGAGGCTTAAGATAAATTCCAACAAATCCCATCAAATCACCTTTACCCTTCCTCGTAAACCTACCTACCGCCCTACAGTTTCTTTCAATAATGTTACTCTTACCTCTGTCGAACAGATCCGCTACCTTGGACTACATCTGGACAAATGATTAACCAGGAATCTTCACACAAGACTGAAAAGACAGGAAACTGCACATTGATTTTGACTATTACAGCACTTACTATACAAACAGTCTAAACTTCCAACACATTACAAAAGACTGATCTACATGACTGTAGTAAGGCCAATCTGGACATATAGAGTTGAGCTTTGGGACTCCACTAAACCTTTAAATTCCTCTTGTATCCAATCCTTACAATCCAAAATCCTTCGTAAAATCCTCTCCTTGCTTACTTTGTCACAAATAA
>NW_027110883.1:152215-154580 GCF_000696795.3 Halyomorpha halys
ATGGTGTTGTAATTGGAGGCTTAAGATAAATTCCTTTCTAATTTCAAATATTTATTTTCTTTTTAAATATGAAATTCGGACAGGAATATGTCTTGTGAAGACTCCGAGGAAGAGATCCCGATTTCAGAAATAAGTGAAACAGATTCACAATATTTAAAGAGACGAACGCTTCAAAAGCAGCAAAGAAAGGCTGCCCCCGGGTCGGCGGGCAATTCACCCAACAAAAAAAAATAAATCAGCTAAATCCAAAAAGGCAGTTGAACAGCCTGAAACTAGCAGTAAAGCCACTGCACCCACGAAACCTGAAATAACCACACCTTCATCTACCACCTCAACCAGCAATAATTCCAATACTATAAAAAATCCACCTAATAACATTCCAGAGCCTCAAGGATTTTCTGATCCTGAACCAGCTCCTATATTTGTCAGCAGTATTGAAAACTTCATTTTGTTCGGTTAAGAAATAGCTAACTTGAACGGACAGCCAAACTTTAGAAATATTTTTCAAGAGTTAAAGATCAACACAACTAAGGAACATAATAAAAATCTTGTCAATTATTTGACCCAAAAAAATTATGACTTTCACTGCTACCAATTAAAACAAGAGAAGCCATACAGGCTTGAGTCTGGCACCCGGGACTGTTTTATAAACTCCATAAATTCCTACCTCCTACATACTTTCTCATCATTCGTTCCTTTCTCATTGATAGATTATTTCAAGTAAATAAGTAAAATGGTTTACTTTTTTACTTTTAGCCTGTTCTACATCGAAAAAGACTCCCGCACAGTGCATTCCACGCTCAAAGAAGACAGGACAATATCCACTTCATGATAACATTGCTGGATAGTGGAGTGGGATGTTTGGAATCTAAACTGGTGATCAGGGATATGATTGGATGATATGATCAATATGATTGGAATCTAGAATGGGATATAGGTGTTTCAAAATAAGTTTTTCTAGAATTTTGCCCATGATTGGTAATAGAGAGGTTGGGCGATAGGATGTTCTGGTGGCTTTTGGGGTTTGGGGATCATTTAGCTATAGATAATTTCCAGGGGTCAGGAAAATATGTAGGTGAGGAATAGAATGGCTTTCCGAAAAAGAAGTTTTATAATGTGGGATGTTATTAGGTCGTATCCAGGAGCTTTTCGGGGAGGTAATCTTTGAATGATACTAGATATTTCAGAAGGATGAAATGCTTTAGGGGGTCATTTGGAGTGGAATATTTAGTTCTGCTTCAATACATTCAAGGTGAATTGGGTTAAGGATATCAGGATGTGGAATAGAGGTTTTAGAGAGGTGTTGTCTGAATGTTTGTGATTTTTCTGCATCAGTTATGGTCCAGGTTTGGGATTCGGTGAGAAGTGGGTGGTCAAAATCTTTGAAATTCAGCAATTTTTTAGTGGTTCTCCATAATGATCAGTCAGTAGTTGTAAGATTTTCTGTAAAGTTAATTAAATTTTGTATTTTCTGATTTCAACTTTTAGTTTATCAGTCAATTTGGTGTAATACGTTTTGTCAGTTGGATATCTGGTCCTATGCCACTTCAATCTTGCTCTGCGTTTTTCCCTTAATAAGATAAGAATATACTGTGGCGGGTTATTTTGTTAATTGTTATTTATTCGATGTGTTGTCAGTTATACTTGTTCTTATTGATGATGTGAGTTTTTGAATAGCTTCGTCAATGTCTTGTTTTGTCTTCAGTCTAATGTTTAAGTCCAGTTTAGTTTCCAGGTCACATTTAAATTGGTCCCATTCAACTCTTCCTGTTATCAATGAAGGATCGGTGGGCTTAAGTACAGAGCTTGAATGTAAAAAAAGCAGAACTGGACTATGATCTGATAAAAGGTCGTTCAGGGATTCAACAATGGCTTGAGAGGGAGAAATCTGGGAGGTGATTAATATATCAAGGATATCAGGGCGCTTTTTGAGGGATGTAGGCCAATAAGTCGGATATTTGGGAGTGAGAATGGAATAGGTATTGGAGGTAGAAACACGGGATAGGATGTTACCAAGGCAGTTGGATGTGCGGCATCCCTATTGTTGGTGCTTAGCAATATAGTCTCCTCCAGCAATGAAGCGCAGCCCGAGGGTTCGGAATAAGGAATCAATGAGGTATAAGAAAGGTTATTATTACCAGGAGGACCGAATTCAGCTGAAAAGGTAACATGGAAAGGGCGAGTTGAAATGATAAGCGAGGTTGATGGAATAGTATCAATTGGATTGGAAGGAATAAGGGAATGGGATAAGGATTTGTGGATAAGGATACAAGAACCATCATGGGAAGGGGAAGTGTTGTCTGGATGGTCTGATCTATAAGTGATGTAGTCACGTTTGTAAAAGTGTGAAATGAGTTTCAGTCAG